>NC_050573.1:131388046-131688046 GCF_011100635.1 Trichosurus vulpecula | reverse complement strand
ATGCAACATCAAAGAAGAAATTTGAAAAAATGTGATTCAAGACAATTGCAAGAGGTAGATTAAGAATGGCTAAAAATTTGATGATGTATTTATCTTCCAATAGACAACAAGTGAAAAGATGTGGGCTGATGCCATCTACAAGAAAGTCTATATAGAAAGAAATTCCCAAAACAGAACCTAGGGCATCACCTGCAAAAAAGTCCAGTTCTTGAATAATGATTATTTAGTAAAGGACTCTGATATGAGGTCACAAAGGCAAAAGAATAATATAGCAGTACCACAGAAGCCAAGGGCCAAGAAAGTGTTCAGAGACTTCAAAGTGGTGAGAATTGAGTGGATAGGGAAATTTAATTTTTTTTTGAAGTTTATTAATAAAATGGAAGGTGCTAAGGCATGATACCTTGATGGGTGGCAGGGTCAAATAAAAGGTTGCATTTTGGTTTTGTTTGTATGTTTGTTTTTAATAAGGAGGAAACGTAAATAGGTTTATAGGGAGCATAGAATGACCAAGTAACAAAGGGGAGATTAAAGATGACCATGTGAAAAGACAGCGAATGTGTTTGATGCAGTCAGCTAAGAGGAATTAAAGTAAAGGTCATAAAGAAAGTGATTAAAGCTAACAACATAAGGTACATTTTCCATCCTCCATGATTTTCCAAAAATCCCTAAAAATGTAATAAGTACATCTGTCAGGAAGGACACATCGACCAAAGTAAAGAAAAAAGGGAAAAAATGGTACCATTAGCTGTTAACTAAATACAACTGCCCATGTCCAGACTTTATAAATTTATTCAAGCCAACACTTGAAAAAGGGAGGAAGAGTCAAAATACCCCCTATAACCTGATGCTAATATAAAGCGTGTGAGAAAAAGTGGACCATCTCTGTCTTGGTTTAATATCTCATATAATTTAATTCTCAATAAATAGTAAGGAAATGATCGTTCCATTGTTGCACATAGAACATATGCATACATGCTTGTATACTACATCTTTATTTATTTTGTAAATACATTTTATTTAATTCAGCATTCATTTAATTATTAAACATTGAGTGGGATATTTGCATAGCTAAAATATGGATCTATTAGTATATTAAAATTGATAAAATAGAGAAAAGAAAGAGAAAAGAAGGGAAAAGTAAAGGAAGGAAAAGAAATAAAAACAAGAAAAACAATGAAGAAAAGGAAAGTAAAGGAAAGAAAGTATTCTAGTGTATACCTGGACCAAAAACATTTGCGGCGAGTTTTATCAGAGAAGAAATATCCATTGTTTCATTTTTTGAACTACTAAATCAAATGTAGTAATAGATATGCTAATTAAGTCTTTAATGCCAATAAATGCAATGGCAATAAGCTTATTTACTCTTCCCAATGAGAATAAACAGAAGGGTAACCCTGAAATTTTCAGCAATGGAAAAAGGTGATTTCTATAGAGTGTCTGGCACAAAGAAACATTTTGAGTGCAGTCATCATTTATATATAACTATTACAGCAGGTCACAATGAAAAAAAATTGATAATTTGTATGGCCATAGCATAGTAGGAATATGCCTAATAATCCATTCATTCAAGAATTCAATAATAACAAACATCCAAAAATATGAAATCTATAAAAAGGTAGATGTAAATTGAAAAAAATTAGCTAAATAAGAGTGCCTTGCATGTAGATGTTGAAAAAGTCAGAGGTCATATAGTTCGGGGTGGGAAATTTATAGCCTTGAGGCCACATGTGGACTTCTTGATCCTTGGGTGCAGTCTTTTAACTGAGTCCAAGTTTTATAAAACAAATTTTTTTTTTAGGGGATTTGTTCTATGAAGTTTAGATTTAGTCAAAAGGCCACACCCAAGGACCTAGAAGGTCACATTCAGCCTCAAGGGTACAGGTTCCCCATTCCTGATCCAGTTCAATTTACTCATGGCTCCAACTAGCTTAGATGATTTACAAAAAAATCACACAGGTTTTAAGTATCAGAATAGGCTATAAAATGAACCCAGGTCCTCTGACTCCTAAGCCAATGCTCATTCCAAAGAAAGATACTGCCTCTTAGCAAGGAAATTAATTATGTAACTAAATGACCTTTGTAAATTCATTTATCCTAAAATAATCTTGATAGATTGCACTCAAAACACATGTTCATGTACAGATCCACAGTGATCTTAAAGTTGTTTTAAAAAATAATGCACGTATAAACACTAAAAGATACATTTACTACTTCAGGAGATATACCAGCTAAAAAAATATGCCAAGCACTGTCTAATGAGATATTTGCAATTTAAATTAAAACCTACAACAAAAATCTAATGATACATTCATTCATTAATACAACAGTGACCAAATCTGACCACATCAGAAAAATATCAGATTCTGAAAGTTATCAAGAGAAAAAAAAGCTTATTTTGGCCCCAAAGGCCTCTAACCATCTAAGAAGCTAAGAACAGCAACTACTATTACTAGTAGTAGTAGTAGTACTACTACTACTACTATGATTACTGCTACTGCTGCTGTTGCTATGACCACAACTATGACTGCTATTATTATGCTTACTACTACTACAACTACAAAAACCACTATGACTACTGTAACTTTTCCTCCAATTTCTTTCCCTCCTCTTCGTACTACTAGTACTACAATAATGATACTGATGTCAATCATGATGATAAATAATAATATTTAAACCAACAACAAACACTAGCACTCATATAATGATTTAGAGTTTGGAAAGATATATGACAAAAGTTCTTCCAGATGTAACTTGAAGACAGATTCCACCAAAGAGGGTGAACTGCTACTTTATGTGGAATCTCATTTCTGTGGAATAACTGACTATAAGGAAGCCTTTCTTTATGTGAAGGCTAAATTTGTCTTTTTATAATCTCTAGCTGGCTCCTAGTTGTGCTGTCTTTGATGAAGCCTAACAAAACTAGTTTCTGCTCCACATAGTAGCTTTTTAAATATATAAAGACAGACATAGCATTCCTAATTCTTCTCTTCTCCAAACTAAACACCTGCAATTCCTACAGTGAGCTTCATATGTCATGAACTTCAGGCTCTTTTCCCAATCTGTTTGCCTTCTCTCTACACTCTACAGATTATAAATATCCTCCCTAAAATTTAAAATGTACCTTCCTTTTCCCTATGGGCAATGCAGCTGTAAAGTCATGACAAATGGAGAAGATATTTCATATCACCATGCTATAATAGAGCAGGAGTGAGCTTTGATGATGAGAATGACATGACAGGACTCATACAGATAAGATAAAATGAGGTGAAGATATGAAAATTGGGGAGGAAGGAATTAAATAGTGAGAGTAGTAACACAGTAGTGGTTCTGGCTAATGCAAAGAAAAGTGTGTGAAAGAATTGAAGAGAGAAAACAGCTAATGAATTGATCTCCTTTCTCTATAGTCTCTCCTGCCCAATTAATCTTAATGAAAAAGTAAATGAAAATTCTATTGGCATGACAGAAGGTAGAAATGATTCTTCCAGTGATTTTCAGTACTTCTGTTGTGGTATCCATAAACAATCTCACAATGAAAAGAACACTGACTTTGTGCTTAATTTAATTCCCTAATGAGGGTTTGTTTATGTAGTTGCCCTGACACCCAAAGCTTGTCTTTCATTGCTGTGTTGGTGCCCAGGACTAGGAAATTAGTAAAGTTTGAGAATGGGCACAGATGCAGTTAGCATGGATAAAAAATGAGGGGTCAGCTAGGTGGTGTAGTGAGTAGAGCACCGGCCTTGGAGTCAGATGGACATGAATTCAAATCAGGGCTCAGACACTTGAAACACCTACGAGCTGTATGACCTTGGGCCAATCACTTAATCCCAATTGCCCTGCTGTCCCCCTCCAAAAAAAATGAGCCTCTGTTGCCACCAACTGAGAAATGTATTCATAAATGATAGACAGTGAAACAAATGCATTTTTCTCTAATTTGGCAGACTATGACTAATGAAGTTAATGGTAATGAATTCATATCAAATTTAAGTCTTCAAAAGGTATTTTTTCCACTTTTGCAGTACTTAGGATCATAAAGTCATGGAATTTTCAAATTATTAGGGACTTGAATAATCTTCTAGTCCCTCTCACTTGACTTCTTTCTGTATATGAGGTCAAATAATATTTTTTACCTTGGAACAATGAATTCTACTCTTTGACCTGTCATTGTGTAAGAGTGAAAAGAGAAAAAAATTGCCTAGGTGGAAAATAATTTTGAGTAGGCTCACATTTAGGTCAAGACCATTGTCACCAATACAACATTGACAACAAAACAAGCAGAATTTAATTTTGATGCCTTCACTCTCCATTTACAATCCAAGACAAATTACCCGAACATAGCTTATTTTAATATTATTTATATTTTTAAAAAGATTACTCAAAAATCTTCTGTTTCACAATGGCTCCTTATAAAATGGAAATTGATTAAATTAGTAATTAATTCAACAATTCTTTACACATCCTATATCTGCAAGACATTGCACTGTTCTTTAGAGTACATATAGTTATATAGTTTTAAAAAATCATAGGATACTATATATAAAGGTATAGGACACCCTAGGACATTGAATCCTAGGGCCATCCATACAGCTAGTGAGTGCTTGAGGTCAGATTTGAAATCCGGTCTTTCTGACTCCAAGCCCCGAACTCTATCCATTGAGTAACCTAACTAGCCTTAACTTACTACACAAGCAGTAAGTAACAAACAGGATTCAAACCATAATTCTCTTCCACACATTCTGGAGCTTTTCCTATTGTCTTAAGTAATCTCATCAAATATCCTAATGCAGAGGCATGAAGCACACGTCTGCCTGCTAACAGTGCCTGGTGAAGCCTGAAAGAGATTAAAACGTAATTGGGAAATATTTAATAAAATTGATAAAATCTAATAGGACAGAAATAATGATAATATTTTTATTTTCTAAGTCATTACGTGGAAGGAAGATTCTAATGTATGGCTTACTAGCCATGTTTCTATTTGAGTTTGATATACTGTTTAAATGTACAATTAGAATATCTATTGATTCCAATTCCAGTGCTCTACATATTATACTATATTATTGAGCAGAAGAAGTTAAAGATTCAATCTATAAGAATCCAACAGAGAATGCCATCTTAGTTGACATGTGTACAATACATGAATTGATTGTTATTCTCATTGGATAGTTATTCAACCCATTCCCAAGTCATGGTAAGTCTTGCACAGCCCATCCTACTTTCCTCAGTATTGTCCTCAAGAACATCATGAGAGAATCTGTCAAATGCTTCTGGACAGAAAGCTTTTCTATTTATATGATAAAATATGATGTATCTGGCAGTCTAGTAGTGCTGTTAAACGATAGAGTATTGTTCTGCCATGACTTATACTTCTTGGCCCATAGCAATCATCATTTTTTCATCCTTATGTCATCTCTTTAGTAGTACATTCTAGAATTTTACTAGGAAACACAATCAAACTCACTTGCCCATAGAATCTAATCCATCCTAAGTATGATTCTATGTCTGTCCTTTTCATGGCTAAATGACTTGCAAAGGTTTTCTACTATTTGTGTTTCCTAATATTTTCTTCTCATTCTCTTCTTACCTTTGACAGACTGGTTTCCAACCTAAGGATTCAAGTGAAACTATTTTCTCCCACTTACTAATGATCTCCTAATTGATTGCTAAATCAAATGACTTTTTTTCCATTCCTTAACAATCTTGACCTTTCTATAGGCTTTGACACTATCAATCACCTTTTTCTTTTTGATACTCACTTCTCTCCAAGTTTTCAAGATATGATTCTCTCCTGCTTCTCTTCCTGCCTGACTTTCCTTCACAGGCATCTTTGCTTGACCTTCAAGTTGCGCCTGCTAACCCTGGGTTCCTCATCCCCACATTATATTCTAGGCTCTCTTCTCTTCCCCCTGTATACTAGCTTTCTTGGTTTATCTTTATCAGTTCCCACTGATTTATTTATCATCTCTATGCTGAAGATTTTCACATGCATTTTTCCAGCCCTGTTCTCTATTCTGACCTCATCTTGCATGTCCAACTGACTATTGGATATCTCAAAGTAGATATCCTCTAGTCACTGCAAACTCATTATGTCAAAAACTGTCCTCATCATACCCCCACCCATTATATTGCTCACTTCTTAGTTCTTTCAAAGGCAAATCTAACCAGGTACCCAGACTCACAATCTAGGTTTCATCCTTCAAATCTCACTCTCCTCCCACATAACTAATCAGTTGTCAAGATCTAATAATTCAAACTTAACACATTTTTTTGAACATCTGCCTTTAAAACTTTGAGTTCCAAATTCTCTCTCCTCTTCCCTTCCCACCTACCCTCCCTAGGAAGGGAAGCAATTCAACATAGGCCACATATGTATCATTATGCAAAGCCCTTCCACAGCACTCATGTTGTGAAAGACTAACTATATTTTGCTCCCTCCTATCCTGTTCCCCTTTATTCAATTTTCTCCCTTCACCCTGTCCCTTTTCAAAAGTGTTTGCTTTTGATTACCTTCTACCCTTATCTACCCTCCCTTCTATCATCCCCCCTTTTTTATCACCATCCTCCTTCTTTTCTGTGGGGTAAGATACCCAATTGAGTGTGTATATTATTCCCTCCTCAGGTGAAATCTGATGAGAGCAAGATTCACTCATTCCCCCTCACCTGCCCCCTCTTCCCTTCCTGCAGAACTGCTTTTTCTTGACACTTTTATGTGGGATAATTTACCTCATTCTATCTCTCCCTTTCTCCCTCTCTCAATATATTCCTCTCTCATCCCTTAATTTGATTTTTTTTTTAGATATCATCCTTTCATATTCAAATCACCCTGTGCCCTCTGTTTCTCTGTCTGTGTTTCTCTCTCTCTCTCTGTCTCTGTCTCTGTCTCTGTCTCTCTCTCTCTGTCTCTCTCTGTCTCTCTCTCTCTCTCTCTCTCTCTCTTTATCTATCTATCTATCTATCTATCTATCTATCTATATATATATTTCCTTCAGTTACCCCAATATTGAGGTCTCATGAATCACAGGCATCATCTTTCCATGTAGGAATGTAAACAACATGGTTCAACTTTAGTAAGCCCTTTATGATTCCTCTTTCTTGTTTACCTTTTCATGTTTCTATTGATTCTTGTGTTTGAAAGTCAAATTTTCTATTCAGCGTGGTCTTTTCACTGAGAAAACTTGAAACTACTCTATTTTATTGAAAATCCCCATTTTGCCTTGGAGTATGATACTCAGTTTTGCTGGGTCGGTGATTCTTGGTTTTAATCCTAGCTCCATTGACCTCCAGGATATCATATTCCAAGCCCTTCAATCCTTAATGGAGAAGCTGCAAGATCTTGGATTATTCTGATTATATTTCCACAATACTCAAATTGTTTCTTTCTGAATGCTTGCAGTATTTTCTCCTTGATCTGGGAGCTCTGGAATTTGGTGACAATATTCCTAGGAGTTTTCTTTTTCAATCTTTTCCAGGAGGTTATTGGTGGATTCTTTCAATTTTATTTTACCCTCTGGCTCCAGAATATCAGGGCAGTTCTCTTTGATAATTTCTTGAAAGATGATATCTAGGCTCTTTTTTTGATCGTGGCTTTCAGGTAGTCCAATAATTTTCAAATTCTCTCTCCTGAATCTATTTTCCAGGTCAGTGGTTTTTCCAAGGAGATATTTCACATTGTCTTCCATTTTTTCATTCCTTTGTTTCTGTTTTATAATATCTTGATTATTCATGAAGTCACTAGGTTCCACTTGCTCCTATATGATTTTTTAGATAGTATTTTCTTCAGGTATTTTGGCCCTCCTTTTCCATTTGGCTAATTCGGCCTTTCAAGGCATTCTTCTTTGCATTGGCTTTTTGGAGCTCTTTTGCCATTTGAATTAGTCCAATTTTTAAGGTGTTATTTTCTTCAGTATTTTTTGGGTCTCCTTTAGCAAGTCATTGACTTGTTTTTTTATAGTTTTCTCACATCATTCTCACTTCTCTTCCCAATTTTTCCTCTACTTCTCTAACTTGCTTTTCCAAACCCTTTTTGAGCTCTTCCATGTTCTGAGACCAATTCATATTTTTCTTGGAGGCTTTTGATGTAGGCTCTTTGACTTTGTTGACTTCTTCTGGCTGTATGTTTTGGTCTTCTTTGTCACCAAAAAATAAAGATTCCAAAGTCTGAGACTGAATCTGAGCGTGTTTTTGCTGCCTGTTCATGTTACCAGCCATCGACATGACCCTTGAGCTTTTTGTCAAGGTATGACTGCTTGTAGAGTAGAGAGTACTTTATGCCAAGCTTGAGGGGCTACACTTGTTGTTTTCAGAACTATTTCTACACAGCAAGCTCTGCCACACCAGCACTCCTCTCCCCCAAGAACTGCCAACCAGGATTGTGGCCCAGATCAGGCAGGGCAAAGCAGGCTTTGCACTCTTGGTCTAATCTGCTGCTTAATTCCTCCCACCAGGTTGGCCTGGGGCTGGAAGCAAATGGGGCTGTAGCTCTGGAAGCAGCCTCACAGCTGCATCACCTCTGCCGCCCCTGGGCTGGTGGCCTACTGCAAACTCCTTTCATTCTGTCCCAGCAGTCTTTCCCACTAACCTGCTCTGTTGTCTTTGGTGTTTGTGGGTTGAAAAGTCTGGTAACTGCCACAGTTCACTGATTCAGGGCACTATGGCCTGTTCCACCCAGCTCCCGGTCTGGTTGGTCCTCTGCTCTGCTCCCAGCTCCATGTGATAGACTCTTCCCAGCAAACATCCAGGCTGTCCTGGGCTGGAGCCATCCTTCCCTCTGCTATTTCATGGGTTATACAGCTCTAGAATTTGTTCGGAGCCATTTTTATAGGTATTTGGAGGCACCTGGGGGAGAGCTTAAGCAAGTCCCTGCTTTCCAGCCACAATCTTGGCTCTGCCCCCAACACATTTTTATATAGACTCCCTTTTCTTCTCTGACACTGCCACCACTGTGGTGAAGGCCTGTATCACTTCCCATCTGAACTATTACAATACTGCCTCAAGTCTCTCTCATTCCAGTGCACTATCCACTGAACCAACAAAGCAATTTTCCTTAATTGCAGTTCTGACCCTTTCATTTCCTTACTTAGTAAACCTTAGTGGTTCCCTACAACTCCAGTATCAAATACAAACTCTGGTTTTTTTTTTTTTTTTTGGTTTGAAAACTTTCTTTAACCTGACCCCTCTGCCCTCTACTCTTACATTTATTACCCTCTATATATGATCCAATGACACTAACCTTCTTTCTTTTCATCAAACCAGATACTATCATCTCTACTTGGTGCATTGTCTATCTCCTATAGCTGCAGTTCCCTTTCTCCACTTCTTTGACTTTTAGATTCCCACAGTTCTTTAAGTCTCAACTAAATTCCCAGCCACTACAAAAAGCCCTTCACAAATCTCCTTAACGCTACTATCCTGCTTCTGAAAATGTGTCCTATTTTCCTGTCCAGATCTTGTTTGTTCATAGTGGTTTTCACTTTATTTTACCTTTATGTTGGGAATTCCTTGAGAGTAGAAGCTGGGGTTTTTTTTTTGCTTTTTTTGTTCTTTTTCTTTTTGTCTCTCCATCACAATATCTAGAACATGTTGCTGTTCAGTCTTTTCAGACTCCTCATGATCCCATTTGAGTTTTCTTGGCAAAGATACTAGAATAGTGGCCATTTACTTCTCCAGCTCATTTTACAGATGAAGCAACTGAGGCAAACAGAGTTAAGTGACTTGCCCAAGAAAATGCAACTAGTAAGTATCTGAGGCAAGATGAGTCATCTTGACTTCAGCTCTGGCACTGTATTCACTGTTCCACCTAGGTGGAACAGAGTAACTACTTAAAAATGTTTATTGAGTTGAATTAGCATAAGATGAACCTATTTTCTTAATACATTCATAAATATCCCTGACTCCATTATTTTGGCATCCATCACAGTCTCCATGATTTTCCCATCTAAAGTCCCTTTCAGTCCCACAAGAATTATGTTTTTCGCTACTACAAAGGAAGCTGGGTTGGGAGGGACCATCAAGGAGGAAGTGTTGCTTATATATCTTCTTTGAGTACAAAATTAATCTTTATAAATTTTTAGCATTTAGTTTTGATTTTCATTGTTGTTATTTCTTTTTATATTTCTGTATTCATTATGGATATTTTCTCCTGTTTCTACTTTACTCAATTAATTTGTCTTTCCATGCTTCTTTGTAATCATCATATTTGGTATTTTACATCACAGTCATGTTCGACGGTTATCTTGTAACATGATTTGTTTTCCAAGACAATTCCAAAGGAATTATGATGAAAAATGATATCCCCTAAAGAAAGGTCTGAAGGAGTCTGAATGCAGATGGAAGCAAATTTTTTCACTTTATGTTTCTCCCTCTTTTGCAACATGGCTATTATAGAAATATGTTTTGAATGATTTTACATGTATAATTGATTTCATACTTCTTGTTTCCAAAATGAGGGAGGGAAGGTTGGAAAGGAGGGAGAGAAGACAGAAATCAGAATTAAAAAAATAAAAGCTCAAATATATAAATAATGAAATTGTAACAATTTAAGAAAAAAGAAAAAAAACCATGATTTATTCCACTATCCTCCAATAAATGGCTATTTCTAACACTCCCAATTCTTTGTAACAGTGCAAATACTTATATAACTCTGATGCAGGGGTATAGGATAGGTATGAGCAGCCTACTATAACAGAATTACATAATAATCCTCCAACATTAGCACTATAAGTATCATCCACACTTTACAAGGGAAGAAAATGAAACTCAGAGAGGTTCTGACTTGATGCTGCTGATGATAATGACAATGATGGTGATGGTGATGATGATCATGAAAATAACAGCTATCATTTCTATAGAACTTTAAGGTTTACAAAGTGTTTTACAAATATCTCATTTTACCCTATGCAAAAACATTGGGATGCATGTGATAGAATGACTCTCATTTTATAGATGAAGAAATCAAGGTAGGTAGGTGAGATAGGTAAGTAGAGATGAATAAATTGAGACAGGCAAAGTTTAAATGACTTGTCCATGGTCACACAGATAGTCGACAACAGACATAGAATTTAACCTTGTCTAGGAAGATAGCTAAGTAGGAATAGTACAAGAGTTATTGAAGGAAGATAAAGGTTTAAGCACAGTCTGTGGTATTTGTTATTTGTTTGATTCTTGGTGAGTCATTTCAACTACCTGGCCATCAGTTTATTTATCTGTAAAATGATGTGGTTGGACTGAATGACCTTTAACTTTCCCTTTATATTTTTAAATCTATAATTTTGTGAAACATAGGTCTTACTGACTTCCAGTAATATACCTTTTTTACACTGTATTACCTTTTCTAGGTTTCAGTTTGCAAGGCTATCATTACATTTATGGGGCTGATTCTTTCCTTTTACTTCTATGACTAGCAATGGTGGTAAGCTACCACCAGGTACTACATTGTTTGTGGCCTTGTGGTCCAAACAGGTAAGTTTTCATTAAAATGACTATATATTTAGAGATTATTTTGCAGTATATATAGAAAAAATTTCTCATAACTTTCTGGGGTCAATACTATATATATTATTATCAAAGGGTAATAATATTAAATATCAAGAAGGTCACTTAGTTTATCCCCCCTTATTTTCAGATGCAGATATTGAGGCCCAAAGGGATTAAATTAAATGACTTACTAAAGGCAGTAGTAAGCAGCATAATTGAGTTTTTTTTGGAGGGGAGTAAGCAGGGCACTTGGGATTAAGTGACTTGCCCAAGGTCACACAGCTATGAAGTGTGTCAAGTGTCTGCAGCTGAATTTGAACTCAGGTCCTCCTGACTCCAGGGCTGGTGCTCTACTCGGTGTGTCACCTAGCTGCCCCAATAGTTGAGGTTTTAATGATATTTACTACATGACAGTTAGCTTTCATATGGTTCTTTAAGGTTTGAAAAAGCAGTTTACAAATATTAGCACAATTTATCCTCACAAGAACATTGGGAAACATATGCTATTTTATCACTATTTTACAGATGAGGGAACTTAAACAGATAGATGTACAGTAACTTTTCTAGGGTCATACAGCTAATGTATCTGACACATGATATAACATCTGGTCTTCATGGATCCAGGTACCTAATTCTATTCACTGTATCACCTGGCTACCTACCTTTTCTTGGCCCTGCATTCAATATTTTTTTTTCCCTGTGGACATATTATACCCAGTTTACAGAAGATGAAAGAAAAAATGACTTGTCAGTTATAAAATAGATGGAAATGGTTTAGATTGATATTAATAGTTGCAAATCAGGTTCAAGAAATTCTTACCTACGTATGGCTATCAACAATTATTATATTTGAATAGGATATGTAACAGTAAAATTTCAAAAGATACAAATTAATACATAATTTCAAGATAGTACAAGCTCAATATGACTCTGTAGTATGACATATGATTTATTTAAAAGGTAATACAAGCAAGATAGTACAAATTCAATATGACTCTATAGTATGACATATCATTTATTTAAAATGTAATACAGGGAGCCAAGATGGCAGCTGGAAAGCAGGGACTAGTGTGACCTCCCCGCTGAGTCCCTCCAAAAACCTATAAAAAATGGCTCTGAACCAATTCTAGAACTGCAGAACCCACAAAACAGCAGAGGGAAGCAGGGCTCCAGCCCAGGAAAGCCTGGATGGTCTCTGGCTGAGGTCTGTCCCACACAGAGCTGGGAGCTGGGAGCTGGGAGCTGGGAGTGAGCAGAGCAGAGCCCAGTGTGAATGGCTCGTACCAACCAGACCAGGATCTGGGCAGAGCGGGCCCTAGCACCCTGAATCAGTGAGCTGCAGCAGTTACCAGACTTCTCAACCCTCAAACACCAAAGACAGCAGAGAAGGTTAGTGGAAAAAGCTGTGGGAGTGGAAGAAGTTCCTGGTTTGGCCACCGGCCCCAGGGCAGTGGAAGTGGGGCAGCTACAGCTGCAGTTACTTCTGGCCCCAGGCCCACCTGGTGGGAGGAATTCAGTGGTGGATAAGAGCAGGAGTGCACAGCCTGCTGAAGATCTAAGCCCAGTCCGGGTTGGTGGTTCTTGGGGAAGGAGCAGTGCTGGTGTGGCAGAGCTGGCGCATCCCCCCCAAAATGGGGAACATAGAACTCTCTAGTCTATAAGCAGTCATAACCAAATGAAAAACTCAAGGGTCAAGTTAGTTGGTTGGGAATATGGCCAGGCAGCGAAAACACACCCACATTCAGTCTCAGACTTTGGATTCTTTCTTTGGTGACAAAGAAGACCATAACATACATCCTAAAGAAGTCAACGAAGTGCAAGAGCCTACACCAAAAGCCTCCAAGAAAAACATGAACTGGTCCCAGACCATGGAAGAGCTCAAAAAGGATTTGGAAAAGCAAGTTAGAGAAGTAGAGGAAAAATTGGGAAGATAAATGAGAAGAATGTAAGAAAACCATGAAAAACAAGTCAATGACTTGCTAAAGGAGACTCAAAAAATACTGAAAAATACACTGAAGAAAACAACACCTTAGAAAACAGACTAACTCAAATGGCAAAAGAGCTCCAAAAAGCCAATGAGGAGAAGAATGCCTTGAAAGGCAGAATTAGCCAAATGGAAAAGGAGGTCCAATGGACCACTGAAGAAAATACTATCTTAAAAATTAGATTGGAGCAAGTGGAAGCTAGTGACTTGATGAGAAATCAAGATATTTTGTGAAACAAAACAGAACCAAAGGAACGAAAAAATGGAAGACGACATGAAATATCTCCTTGGAAAAACCACTGACCTGGAAAATAGATCCAGGAGAGATAATTTAAAAATTATTGGACTACCTGAAAGCCATGATCAATAAAAGAGCCTAGATATCATCTTTCAAGAAATTATCAAGAAGAACAGCTTTGATATTCTAGAGCCACAGAGCAAAATAGAAATTGAAAGAATCCATCGATCGCCTCCTCAAATAGATCCCAAAAAGAAATCTCCCAGGAATATTGTCGCCAAATTCCAGAGCTCCCAGATCAAGGAGAAAATAATGCAAGCAGCCAGAAAGAAACAATTTGAGTATTGTGGAAACACAATCAGAATAATCCAAGATCTGGCAGATTCTACATTAAGAGATCGAAGTGCTTGGAATATGATATTCCAGAGGTCAATGGAGCTAGGATTAAAATCATGAATCACCTACACAGTAAAACTGAGTATCACGCTCCAAGGCAAAATATGGATTTTCAACGAAATAGAGGACTTTCAAGCCTTCTCAGTAAAAAGACCAGAGCTGAATAGAAAATTTGACTTTCAAACACAAGAATCAAGAGATGCATGAAAAGGTAAACGAGAAAGAGAAATTATAAGGAAATTAATAAAGTTGAAGTGTTTCATTTACATTCTTACATAGTAAGATGATGTGTATGATTCATGAGACCTCAATATCATAGTAGCTGAAAGGAATATGCGTGTGTATATATATATATATATACATATATATATACATATATGTTTATGTATATATATATATATATATATATATATATATATATATATATATACATACATAAGTGAATGTGCATGTATGTGTATATATAATCAAATTAAGGGATGAGCGAGGAATATATTGAGAGAGGAGATAGGGAGAGATAGAATGGGGTGGAGTATCTCACATAAAGGTTTCAAGAGGAAGCAGTTTTGTGGGAGGAGGGGAGAGTGCAGGTAAGGGGGGAATGAGTGAATCTTGCTCTCACCAAATTTGGCCTGAGGAGGCAATACCATACATACTCAAATGTGTATCTTACCCCACAGGAAAGAAGAGGAAACAAGATTAAAAAAAGGTGGGGATGATGGAGGGGAGGACAGATGGGGGTAATTAAAAACAAACACTTTGGAAAGGGGACAGGGTCAAGGGAGAAAATTCAATAAAGGGGGATGGGTTGGGAAGGAGCAAAATATAGTTAGTCTTTCACAACATGAGCATTGTGAAAGGGTTATACATAATGATACCCATGTGGCCTGTGTTGAATTGCTTGACTTCTTAGGGAGGGTGGGTGGGAAGGGAAGAGAGGAAAGAATTTGGAACTCAAAGTTTTTAAAAACAGATGTTCAACAACAACAAAAAAGTTTTTCCATGCAACTAGAAAATAAGACGAACAGGCAATGGGGTATAGAAATTTATCTTGCCCTACAAGTAAGGAAGGGAAAAAGGGATGGGAGGGGAGTGAGGTGATAGAAGGGAGGGCTGAATGGGGAACAGGGCAACCAGAATATACGCCATCTTGGAGTGGGGGGGAGGGTAGAAATGGGGAGAAAATTTTTAATTTAAACTCTTGTGAAAATCAATACTGAAAACTAAATATGTTAAATAAATAAATTTTTTAAAAAAGGTAATACAAGCTTGGACTTCATTAAGAGGCCCAGTTTCCATCAATAAAAGTTTGTAGTCCTGTTGTACTTGGCCCAGATTAACCAACATCTAGAATGGGACACATGAGATAATATATGTAAAGTACTTTGCTAAACTTGAAGCAATATACAAATGCTAGTTGTGCTGGTGGTGGTAGTAGTGGTGGTGGTTATGGTTGTGGTATTGTGATAATGGTTACAACTTGACCTGGGGTATGACTTTTGGAAAAGAGATTGTTAATCTGGGAAGCATCCAGAGTAGGCAGCCAACATGGTGAAGGGCCTTTTGGTCATGTTATATTAATCTCATTTTAAGGCACTGGTGCGACTCAGTTTATAGAAAAGAAGATGCAAAATAATACATAACTAAAATGTTTGCCTACAAGTATCTGAAGGATTACTGTTGGGACTGGGATCTGATTTGTTCTGTTTCACCCAAGAGAACAGAAGTAGGAGAAAGGAGTGGAACTAACAAAATAAACAAATTAGGTTTGTTACTAATAATCAGAGCTGAAGGGGCTACTTGAGGAAGTAAAGAATTTCTACTTCATTGTAGATCTTTGAACAAATGTAACTAATCATGCTGTACAGAGAAATATTTTTCAGTGTGGACTGAGGTCCCTTCCAACTGAGATTTTGTGTTTCTATGATTAGGTATTTCATTTAGTTGGATTGCATGGAGTCACAGAATTAAAGTAAGAAAGACCTTGAAAGGTCAGCTGGTGCAACACCATTGTTTTTATAAATAATAGAGTGAGTAATAGTGGTAAATGGCAGAACTCAGATTCAAATACAGGTTTTCTATTCCTCAGAGTGGATGCTCCATGTTTAACTCCATGCAAATTCATTGGCTGTCTTTCATGGATGCATTTCTTTATTCATCTTTGCTTCCTACAAGTAGTGTGATCATGACATACATGCACCATTTCACTATTTTTTCATTGTTATTATTTCTCCTAAATGCAAGTTTCAAGATTATATGGAGTAATAGACAGACTGTTGAAATTGGAGTGAGACCTGAGTTCAGATCTTTTTTTCAAGTACTTAGATTACTATCTGACTCAGATCATGTTCCTTAACCTGCCTCAATCTTGGCTTTCTCACCTGCAAGATGAGAAGTTTACATTTAATGGTCTCTAAAGTCCTTTCTAGCTTTAAATCAGTGATCCTCTGATACTTCAAGACTATTCATATCATTCTCTACTTAGGCTTATTATTTAACACAAATTATCAAAGTAGTCTGTGACTCAATGTCTAGTGTCAGGTTATTTTAGATAATTTGTCTAGCATGGCAGAGAGATATTTTTCTTTCCACATAATACAATATTGTACACAAATTTTGAAAATACCTGCACATCATTTTAAAAGATATTTAAAACTGTTTCCCCAGTCAGTCTGATGATTTGTTTGCCTATGTCATAGCTAATGCATATGACAAAACCTTGGTAGTTCAATAGGTATGTGGCATAATTCAATAATCTGGGATTCATTTTCCTCATCCAGCAAATGGAGATGCTAATAGCATTAAGTTCATAGGGTTGTTGTAAGGGTCAAGTGAGATAAAATATAATAAGTACTTCACAAAACTTGAAACAGTGCGATAAGTGCTGGCTATTTTATTAATATTGTTTTTCCTTAATATTATTTTATTTTTGTCAGTTACATGTAAAGATATTTTCCAACCTATATTTTTGTAAAATTTTGACTTTCATTTTTTCCTTCTCTTCCTCCCAAACAACCTCCCCAAGACAGCAAGCAATCTGATATAGTTTATACATGTTAAACATATTTACACATTACTCATGTTGTGAAAGAAGAATCAGAACAAAAGGGAAAAACCATGAGAAAGGAAAAAAGTGGAAATAGTATGCTTCAATCTGCATTCAGACTCCTTTCTATGGATGTGGTTAGAATGCCCATAACAAGTCTTTTGGAATTCTGTTGGATCATTGTTTTGCTGAGAAGAGCTGAGTCTACCATAGTCAATCATCACACAATTGTTGCTGGGCAAAATGTTCTTTTTTTCTGGTTCTGCTCACTTCACTCAGCATCAGTTCATGTGAGACTTTCCAAGATTTTTCTGAAATCTCCCTGCTCATTATTTCTTATAGAACAATAGTGTTCCAGTACTTTCATATACCAAAACTTGTTCAGCTGTTACCCAAATGTAGGGCATCCCCTCAATTTCCAATTCTGTGCCACTACAAAAAAAGTTGCTATAAGTATTTTAATACACATGGGTCCTTTTCCCTTTTTATGATCTTTCTGGGACACAAACCTAGTAGTGGTACTGCTGAATCAAAGGGTATGCATAGTTTTTCTAGCCCTTTGGGCATAGTTCCAAATTGCTCTCCAGAATGGTTAGATCAGTTCACATGCCTTAGTATTCCCATTTTCCCACACCTCCAACATTTATCATTTTCCTTTTCTGTCATGTTAGCCAGTCTGATAGGTGTGATATGGTACCTGAGTTGTTTTGATTTGAATTTCTCTAATCAATAGTGATTTAGAGAAATTTTTCATGTGAGTGTAGATAGTTTTAATTTCTTCATCTGCAAACTGACTGTTAATATTCTTTGACCATTTATCAACTGGGGAATGACTTGTATTTTTAAAAATGTGTTATACATTTACATTTGACTCAGTTCTGTTATGTTAGAAATATTTCCTCAGTCACATTGTGAAAGAAGAATCAGAACAAAAAGGAAAAACCACTAGAAAGGAAAAAAAAGTGAAAATAATATGTTTCCATCCAGATCTATACTTCATCCTTCTTTCTCTGAATGTGGTTAGAATTTCTATAATGAATCTTTTTGGAATTGTGTTGAATCATTGAACTGCTGAGAAGAGCTAAGTCTATCATAGTTAATAATCACATAGTGTTGCTGCATGTATTTATCAGAGACACTGGCTGTAAAAATTGTTTTCCAGCTTTCTGTTTTCTTTCTAATCTTGGTTGCATTAGTTTTGTTTGTGCAAAACCTTTTTAATTTAATATAATCAAAATTATCCATTTTGCATTTCATAATGTTCTCTATCTCTTGTTTGTTCATAAATTCTTAGCTTCTCCATAGATCTGATGGGAAACTATTCCGTGCTCTCCTAATTTGCTTATGGTGTCATCACTTAAGTCTAAATCATGTAACCGTTTTGACTGTATCTTGGTATAGGGTGTGAAATGTTGGTCTATGTCTAGTTTCTCTCATACTAGTTTCCATTTTTCCCAGCAGTTTTTTTTTAAATAGTGAGTTCTTATCCTAGAAGCTGGAGTCTTTGGGTTTATGAGACAGTAGATTACTACAGTCATGTAATACTGCGTCTTGTATACCTAACCTATTCCAGCGTTCCACCATGCAAATTCTTAGTCAGTACCAAATAGTTTTGATGACTGCCACTTTATAACATAATTTTAGATGTAATATAGTTAGGCCACCTTCTTTCATATGTTTTTTTTTTCATTCATTCCTTTGATATCTTTGACCTTTTGCTCTTCCAGATGAATTTTGTTAATATTTTTTCTAGATCTTTAAAATAATTGTTGGTAGTTTGACTGGTATGGCACTGAATAAGTAAATTAATTTAGTTAGAGCTGTGATTTTTATTATAGTAGCTTGACCTACCTACCCACAAGCAATGGATATTTTTCCAATTATCTAGATCTGACTTTAACTGTGTGAAAAGTATTTTTTACTTGTGTTCATATAGTGCTGGGTTTATCTTGGCAGGTAAACTCCCAAATAATTTATATTGTCTACAGTTATTTTAAATGGAATTTTTATTTCTATCTCTTGCTGCTGGGCATTGTTGGTAATATATAGAAATACTGATGATTTACATGGGATTATTTAACATCCTTCTGCTTTACTAAAGTTGTTAACTGTTTCAAGTAGTTTTTTTTGTTGATTCTGTAGGATTCTCTAAGTACACCATCATATCATCTGCAAAGAGTGATAATTTTGTTTTCTCGTTGCCTGCTCTATTTCCTTCATTTTATTTTTTGTTCTTGTATTGCTAAAGCTAACATTTCTAGTAAAATAATGAATAAGAAGTGATAATGGGCATCATTGTTTTACATCTGATCTTATTGGGAATACTTCTAACTTATCCCCATTACAAATACTCCTTGATGATGGTTTTAGATAGATATTGTGTATCCTTTTGAGGAAAACTACATTTATTCCTATGCTCTCTAGTGTTTTCAGTATGAATAAGTCCTTTATCTTGACAAAAGCTTTTTCTGAATTTATTGAGATAATCGTATGACTTCTATTAGTTTTGTTATTGATAACCATATCCTTATAGTTTTCCAAAAATTGAACCAGCTCTGCATTCCTAGTCATAGTGCATTATTCTGGTGATACCTTACTGTAATCTTTTTGCTAATATTTTATTTTTAATGTTTGTAACAATTTTCATTAGAGAAATTGGTCTGTAATATTATTTCTCAATTTGGGCTCTACCTAGTATAGGTATCAGCACCATATTGGTGTCATAGAAGGAATTTGGTAGGACTCCATCTTCACCTTTTTCCAAATAGTTTACATAGTATTGGAATTAATTTTTCTTTTTCTTTTAATATTTGATAGAATTCATTTGTAAATCCATCTGGCCCTGGAGATATTTTCTCAGGGATTTACTTGGTGTCTTGCTAAATTTCATTTTTCTTCTAAAATAGGCTAATTTATGTATATATTCTCTCTTCTGTTAATCCATGCTATTTATATTTTTGTAAATATTCATCCATATCACTTACATTATCAAATTTATTGGCATACAGTTGGACAAAAGAGTTCTTAATTGTTGTTTCAATTTTCTCTTCATTGGTGATGAATTCACCCTTTTCATTTTTGATACTGGCCATTTGGTTTTCTTGTTTCTTTTTTAAAAATCAAATTAATGAAAGATTTGTGTATTTTTTTCATAAAAGCAGCTCTCAGTTTTATTTCTTAGATCAATAATTTTCTTTATTTCAATTTCATCAAACTCTCTTTTGATTTTCAGTAATTTTAGTATTTAATAGGGGAATTTTATTTGTTCTTTTTCTAGCTTTTTTAGTTACATGCCCAATTCATTTATCTTTACTGTCTCTATTTTATTCATGTAAACATGTAGAGACATAAAATTTCCCACAGAACTGCTTTGGCTGCATCCCATAAATTTTGGCATGTTGTCTCATTACTGTCATTCATTTTGATAAAAATGATTATTTATTTTATTTTATGTATAACCTCCTTTTTTAGGATTAGAGTATTTAATTTCCATTTATTTATTAAACATAATCAATGTTTTAATCAAATCCATTAATTAAAATGAATTAAGACTTAATTACTAATTTTAGCCTAGCTTCTTTGGACATTTGTTATATGTAATTTTAATTGCATAGTGATCTGAAAAGTATGCTTTTAATATTTCTCCTTTTTGCATTGGATTGTGAAATTTTTATGTCCCAATACATGATCAATTTTTGTGTAGGAGCTATGTGCCACTGAGAAAAAGTTATATTCCTCTCTATCACCATTCAGTTTTCTCCAGAGGTCCATCATATCTAACTTTTTTAAAAAAAATATTCGCCTCCTTGACTTTTTTGTTGTTATTTTATGGTTAGATTTATCTATTTCTGTGAGGAGGAGGTTGAGTTCCCCTACTAGTATAATTTTACTGTCTATTTCTTCCTGTAACTAACTTAGCTGAGTTTCTAAGAATTTTTGATGCTGCATGATTTGGTTCATATATAATTATTATTGATATTATTTCATTTTCTATGTAATTTTTAGCAAAATATATTTCCCTTCCTTGTCTCTTTTAATTAGAACTATTTCTGCTTTTGCTTTATCTGAGATCAGGATTGCTACCTCTACTTTTTTTAAAAAAAATTTTTCCTTCAGAAGAAACATAATATAGTAAGCTCTAGCTTTTTATCTTTGCTCCTTGTGTCTCTCTCTGCTTCAATTGTGTTTTTTGGGTAAACAATGTATTGTAAGATTATGTTACTTTAATTAGATTTTTATTTTTAGTTTACAGCACTTAGTTTTACATGTTCTTGAATTTCAAATTTTCTTTCCTTCCCTCCACTCCCCCATACCCCCCAAGATGGCATGCAGCTCAATATAGATTCTACTGAAACCTTCACATTAAGTTTATTTACACAATAGTAAAGTTGAAAAGAAGAATTATGACCAATGGAATAAACCACGAGAGAGAAGAAACAAAACCAAAACAAGAGGAAAAAAAGAGAGGAAATAGTTTGCTTCAATCTGCATTCAGACTCCACAGTTCTTTCTCTGCATGTAGCTAGCTTTTTCCATCATGAGTCATTTGAAGCTGTCTTTGAGCCTTGCATTGCTGAGGAGAGCCAAGTCTATCAAAGTTAGTCATCGCAGAATCAATATGTCTGTGGTTGTGTATAATGTTCTCCTGGATCTGCTCCTCTCTCTCAGCATCATATCATGTAGTTCATTCCAGGTAATTATGAAGTCCATATCTTCCCCATTTCTTATAGCACAATAGTATTCCATTATATTCACATACCACATCTTGTTCAGCCATTCCCCAATCGAAGGGCATCCCCTTGATTTCCAGTTCTTTGTCACCACAAAAAGAGCAGCTATAAATATTTTTGTACATGCAGGTCCCTTTACAACTTGTGTGATTTTTTTGGGATATAGCCCTAGGAGTGGTATTGCTGGGTCACAGGGTGTGCACATATTAATAGCCCTTTGGGCATAGCTACAAATTGCTCTCTAAAATGGCTGGATCTGTTCAAAACTCCACTAACAGTGTATTAATGTTCGAATTTTCCCATGTCCTCTCCAGCATTTATCATTTTCCTGTTTTGTCACTTTAGCCAATCTGACAGGAGATATGTGGTACTTAAGAGGTGTTTTGACTTGCATTTCTCTACTCAGTAGTGACTTAGAGCATATTTCATATGCCTATAGATATTTTTTAATTTCTTGATCTGAAAATTGCCTGTTCATATCCTTTGACCATTTCTTTATTGGGGAATGACTTTTATTCCTATAAATTTGGCTCAGTTCCCTGTATATTTTGGATAAGAGGCCTTAATCAGAGACATTGGTTGTAAAGATTTTCTCCCAATTTTCTGCTTCCTTCCTAATCTTTGTTGCATTGGCTTTGCTTATACAAAAACTTTTTAGTTTATCATAATCAAAATTATCCATTTTGCATTTTATAATGCTCTCTACTTCTTATTAGGCCATGAATTCTTCCCTTTCCATAAATCTGACGGGAAAACTATTCCTTGGTCTCCAAAATTGTTTATAATATCAGCCTTTATTCCTAAGTCATGAACACATTTTGACTTTATTTTAGTAAATGGTGTAAGATATGGGTCTGCGTCCAGTTTCTGACATACTATTTTCCAATTTTCCCAGCAGTTTTTGTGAAATAGTGAATTCGTAACCCAGAAGCTGGATTCTTTGGACTTATCAAACAGTAGATTGTTATGGTCGGTGACTTCTGTATCTTGTGTACCTAACCTATTCCAATGATTCACCACTCTGTTTCTTAGCCAGTATCAAGTAGTTTTGAGGACTGCTGCTTGATAGTACAGTTTGATATGTGGTATGGCTAGACCACCTGCCCTAGCATTTCTTTTCATTAATTCCCTTGATATTCTGGACTTTTTGTTCTTCCAGATGAATTTTGTTATTATTTTACCCAGGTCAGTAAAATTATTTTTTGGTACTTCGATTTGTATGGCACTGAATAAGTAAATTAATTGAGTAAAATTGTCATTTTTATTGTATTAGTGTGGCCTAACCATGAGCAGCTGATATTATTCCATTCAATTAGATCTGACTTTATTTGTGTGAGAAGTGTTTCAGTATTATGTTCATATAAGGCCCTGGGTTTTTCTTGGGAGGTATACTTCCAAATATTTTATAGTGTCTACAGTAACTTTAAATGGAATTTCTCTTTCTATGACTTGCTGTTGGGCTTTGTTAGTAATATACAGGAATGCAGAGGATTTATGTGGGATTATTTTGTATCCTGCAATTTTGCTAACATTGTTTATTATTTCAAGTAGCTTTGTATTGGAATATCTAGGATTCTCTAAGTAAATCATCATATCATCTGCAAAAAGTGATAGCTTAGTTTCTTCTTTGCCTATTCTAATTTTCTTCAATCTCTTTTTCTTATCTAATGCTAAAGCTAACATTTGTTGTATGAAATTGAATAATAGGAATGATAATGGATGTCCTTGATTCACTCCTGATCTTATTGGGAATGCATCTAGCTTATCTGCATTACATATAATGCTTGCTGATGGTTTTAGGTAGATGCTATTTATAATTTTAAGGAAGACTCCATTTATTCCTATGCTTTCTAGTGTTTTTAATAGGAATGGGTGTTGCATTTTGTCAAAAGCTTTTCATGCATCTATTGAGATAGTCATATGGTTTCTTCTAGTTTTGTTATTGATATGATCAATTATGCTGATAGTTTTCCTAGTATTGAACCAGCCTTGCATTCCTGGAACAAATCCTACCAGGTCATAGTGTATTATTCTACTAATAAGTTGCTGCAATCTTTTTGCTAACATTTTATTTAAAATATTTGCATCAATATTCATTAGGGAAATTGGTCTATAATTTTCTTTCTCTGTTTTGACTTTTTCTGGTTCAGATATTAGTACCATATTTTTGTCATAAAAAGAATTTGGTAGGACTCCTTCACCTATTTTTGCAAATAGTCTTTAAAGTATGGGGATTAATTTTTCTTTAAATGTTTGAGAGAATTCACATGTAAAACCATGTGACCCTGGAGATTTTTTCATAGGGAGTTCATTGATGGCTTACTCAATTTATTTTTCTGAAATGGGGTTATTAAGGTATTTTATTTCCTTTTCTGTTAACCTGGGCAATTTATATTTTGTAGATATTAATCCATATCCCTAAGGTTGTCAAATTTATGGGCATACAATTGCACAAAATAATTCCTAATTATTGTTTTAATTTCTTCATAATTGGAGGTAAATTCAACTGTTTCATTTTTGATACTGCTAATTTGTTTTTCTTTCTTTCTCTTTTTTAATCAAATTGACCAAGGGTTTATCAATTTTATTGGTTTCTTTCATAAAATCAGCTCTTAATTTTATTTATTAATTCAATAATAGTTTTCTTGATTTCAATTTCATTAATCTCTCCTTTGATTTTCAATATTTCTAATTTGGTATCTAATTGGAGATTTTCAATTTGCTCTTTTTCTAGTTTTTTTCAGTTTGATGCCCATTTCATTGATCTTCTTTTTATCTATTTTATTCATGTAAGCATTTAGAGATATAAAACTTCCCCTAAGAACCACTTTTGATGCATCCCATAAGGTTTGGTATGTTGTCTCATTATTGTCATTTTCTTGAATGAAGTTATTAATTGTTTCTATGATTTGTTCTTTGGCCCACTCATTGGTTAGAATTACATTATTTATTTTCCAATTAATTTTTAGTTTATCTTTCCATGGTCCTTTATTACAAATAATTTTTACTGCGTCATAATCTAAGAAGGATGCATTGACTATTTCAGCCTTTCTGCACTGGATTGTGAGATTTTTGTGCCCGTAGTACATGGTCAATTTTTGAGTATGTGCTGTGTACTACTGAGAAAAAGATATATTCCTTTTTATCTCCATTCAATTTTCTTTAAACGTCTGTCATATACATCTTTTCTAAAATTCTATTCACCTCCTTAACTTCTTTCTTGTTTATTTTGAGTTTAGATTTATCAAATTCAGAAAGGGAGACCCTGAGGTTCCCCATTAGTATGATTTTCCTCTCTATTTCTTCCTGTAACTCCCTTAACCTCTCCTCTAAGTATTTGCTTGGTGCATATATGTTAAATAATGACATTGCTTTATTGTCTATGGTGCCTTTTAGCAAGATACAGTGTCCTTCCTTATCTCTTTGAATTAGATCTATCTTTGCTTTTGCTTTTTCTGAGATTAGGATTGCTACTCCTGCTTCTTTTACTTTAACCAAAGCATAATATACTCTACTCCATCCTTTTACTTTTACCCTGTGTGTAGCCCTCTTTTTCAAATGTGTTTCTTGTCCACAGCATATTGTAGGATTATGGTTTTTAATCCATTCTGCTATCTGCTTCCATTTTATGGAAGAGTTCATCCCATTCACATTCACAGTTATGATTACAAGCTGTGTCTTTTTCTCCATCCTGTCCCTCACCCCGTTTATGCTTTTATTTCTCCCTCCCCTCTTCCACTCCTCAAAAGAGTTTTGATTTTGACCACTGCCTTCCTCAGTTTACCCTCCCTTTTAATTTCCTTCCCTTATCTTACCCTTTTCTCCTTGCTACTTATTCCTGACATTCTGACCACACCGCCCCTCCCCTTTTCTTTCCCCTTTCCCCTTCTACTTCCTGTAGGACAAGTTTTATTTCTATACTTTTCAGAGTATGTTATTCTCTTCTTGGACCAAATCTGATGAGAGTAAAGCTCAAATACTGCTCTTCTCCCTCCCATCTTTCCCTCTATTATAATGTGTTTTTGTGCCTCTTCATTTGATGTAATTGACCCTTTTCTAATACCTCCTTACCTCTTCTCCCAGAACCATCCCTTTACATCTCTTAATTATCTCTTTTGTCATTATATCAGTTATTTTCTACTGACACCCACAGTCTAGTGTGTATCCCTTTCAATTGTCATAGTAACTGTACTATTCTCAAGATTGACATCTATATATATATATATGTATATGCATATATAATATATATAAAACAATATAATCTTATATAAGTATGTAAACAATTTGCCCTTATTGATAAACAAAGTTTGTGGGCTTTTTTCCCCCGTTTATCTTTTAATGTCTCTCTTGAGTTTGGTATTTGAAGATCAAATTTTCCATTGACTTCTGGCCTTTTCATCAGGAAGGTCAGGAATTCCATTATTTCATTAAATGTCTGTCTCCTTGCCTATGCTCACTTTTGCTGAGTAGTTGATCCTTGTTAGCAGTCCAAGCTCCATTGCCCTTCAGAATATCACATTCCAATTTCTCCTGATATTTAATGTAGAAGATGAAAGATCCTGCATATTTCTGTCTGTAATTCCATGATATTTGAATTGTTTCTTTTTGGCTGCTTGCAGTATTTTCTGCTTGAGTTTGTAATTCTGAAATTTGGCTACAATATTTTTTGGAGTTTTCAATTTGGGATCTCTTTCTGGGGGCATCGGTGGATTCTTTCAATGACTATTTTCTCCTCTTGTTTTAGGACCTCTTGGCAGTTATCTTTGATAATTTCCTCAAAGATACTGTCCAGGCTCTTTTTTTCATTGTGGCTCTCCAGTAGACCAATAATTCTTATATTGTCTCTCCTGGATCTATTTTCCATCTCAGTTGTTTTTCAAATGATATATTTCATGTTTTCTTCTCTTTTTTTCATTCTTTACATTTTGTTTCACTACGTGATGCCTCCTAGAGTCATTACCTTCCACTTGCTCAATTCCAATTTTTAATGAGTTGCTGTCTTCATTCTGCTTTTGAGTCTCCTTTTCCAATTTGTTGATTTTGCCATTCGGAGTGTCATTTTCTCTATTTAGATTCTGAATCTCCTTAGCCATTTTGCCAATTTTTCTTTTTAAAGATTTGATCTTGTCTGTGTTTTTTTTCCATTTTTTTCTTTTATCTCCCTAGTTTGTTTTTTAAAATCCTCCTTTAGCTCTTCCAGGAATGCTTTTTGGGCTTGAGACTAGTTCATACTCCCTTTTGAGGTATCAGATGTGGCTATAGTGTCAATGCTGCCCTCTCCTGAATTGGTGTTTTCCTCATGCCTGTCTCCATAAAAAGAATCAATGGTCCTTGATTTTTTCTTGTTCTTCTTCATGTTGGTTAGCTTTTTCCTGGCTTTACAGGGGATTTCTGCTTTTGGGGCTTAGGGATCTCTGTCCCAGGTTTCTTGTTATGGGAATTTTGAGCCTAGTTACTGGCTTTGTGTATTATGGCCTTTGGTTTTCTGAGGTGTGGGGGAGGGGTCATCTGGATGCCAGAAGTTTCCTCTTCCCCTGGGGCTGCTCTCCAGCACTGGGGGTCTCAGCTCTTGTCTGTGCTGGTGTCTGCCACTTCCCCTCGCTGTGCAAAGGCATGTCTGGGTTCCTGATGTTGACACTTGCTGTCTCCGCCCTTCTGGGACTCAGGAATTCCCACTGTTTGGCTACTGAAGTCCCACTTCTGTCTCCTCTATTGCAGTGTTTTCCCCAAGCAATCCTCTGGATCAGGGATGGAGGGATGGATGAGTTCATCCCATTTACATTCACAGTTATGATTACTATCTGTGTCTTTTTCTCCATCTTATTTCTCCACTGTTTATGCTTTTATTTCTCCCTTCTCCCTTCCACTCCTCAAAATAGTTTTGCTTTTGACCACCACCTTCCTCAGTTGACCCTCCCTCTTGATTCCCCTCCCTTATCTTACCTTTTTACCCTTGCTACTTCTTCCCTCCCTTTTCTTTCCCCTTTCCCCTCCTACTGCCAGTAGGACAAGTTTGATTTCTATACTTTTCAGAGTATGTTATTCCCTTCTTGAACCAAATCCAATGAGGGTAAAACTGAAATGCTATTCTTCTCCCTCCCTTCTTTCCCTCTACTTTAATATGTTTTTTTGCCTCTTCATGTGATATAATTTACCCTTTTCTACTACTTCTTTACCTCTTCTCCCAGAACCATCCCTTTATATCTGAATTATTTTTTCTCATTATATCATTTATTTTATACTGATGCCCACAGTCCTATATATATATATATATATATACATACACATCTTTTTCAATTTTCATAATACCTGTAATATTCTCAAATTAATATATATATGTATCTATGTGTATATAGGTACATATATACATATGTATACATACACACACAACACACACACACACACACACACACACACACACACATATATATATATATATACATATACATATATAACTTATATAAAGCAATGTGATCCTATATAGGGATGTAAATATTTTGCCTTGTTGATTAACAAGGGTGTTTTTTCCCCTATTTACCTTTTTATGTCTCTCTTGAGTTTGGCATGTGAAGATAAAATTTTCCATTGAGCTCTGGGCTTTTCATCAGGAAAGTCTGGAATGTCCTTATTGCATTGAATGTCCATCTTCTTGTCTGAAAACATTATGCTCAGTTCTGATGGGTAGATGATCCTTGGTTGGAGCCCAAGCTCCTTTCCTTTAGTATATCATATTCCAATTTCTCCTGTCATTTAATTTAGAAGCTGAAAGATTCTGTATAATCCTGACTGTAGTTCAATGATATATGAATTGTTTCTTTCTGGCTGCTTGCAGTATTTTCTCCTTGACCTGATAATTCTGGAATTTGGCTATGATATTTCTTGGAATTTCAATTTGGGATCTCTTTTAGGGGGAGATCAGTGGATTCTTTCAATAGCTATTTTACCATCTGGTTCTAGGACATTGGAGTGGTTATCCTTGTTAATTACTTGGAAGATACTGTCCAGGCTCTTTTTTTCATCATCACTTTCCAGTAGACCAACAATTCTTATATTGTCTTTCTTGGATCTATTTTCCAGGTCAGTTGTTTTTCCAATCAGGTATTTTACATTTTCTTTTATTTTTTCATTCTTTAGATTTTTTGACTGATTCTTGATGTGTCATAGTGTCATTAGCTTCTACTTGCCCAATTCTAATTTTTAATATATTGTTTTCTTCCTTTAGCTTCTCTATCTCCTTTTCCATTTGATTGATTTTACTTTTCAACGTGGGTGGAGCCAAGATGATGCTGTGAAAGGAAGGAACTACTGGAGCTCTCTCACAAATTCTGTCAGATAAATCTAAAAAAGTGAGTCTGAGCAGATTTGAGAGAGTTAGAAGCCACTAGTAGACTGAGAGGGGCAGGAGCACAGTCACACAGAGCAGCACCAACCACACAAATCAGGAACAGAGGAAAAACCCAGCCAGTTCAATAGTCTGGGAGAGAAATGGGTGAGCAAAATGTGGGAACTGGAGCAGGTCCACGGCAGAAGTACCAGCTATGGTAGCAAACAAGCTCCAGGCCTCCCCACCCAGGACAGGAGTCTGTTGGAACTATGGGAGACAACAGCGCACATCTTGCAACCAAGGGAGTAGGCACCCCAGAGGCTCCCAGCCCACAGCCTAAAGGTTTGAAACTTGCCTTCTTGAACTTCCAGGAGCCATGATGGCCAGGTAAATTGTCTCTCCCTCCCTCCCTTCCTCACCCAGAAAATACTCCTTTGGGAGAAACAGAGGAGACAAAAGTGGGGCTTCAGTAGCCTTCAGTAGGGAGAGGGCCATTCTTGTAGTGGCAGAGGGAGACCAGTACAGGAAGAGAAGTATCACAGCAGATTCCACCACAGCAGAACAATGAGAGTTACTGAGCCCCAGCAGGGTGGAGCTAGCAAACGTCAGCACCAGGCCCCAGATCTGCCTTTGCACAGCCAAGGGAAGTGGCAGACAGCAGCACAGACAACAGCTGAGTCCATCCATGTTGCAGAACAGTCCCAGGGAAGAGGAGACTTCCAGCAACCAGACCACCCCTCCCCTATACCTCATGAAACTAGAGGCCATAGCACATAAAACCATTGAGCAGGCCTGCAGTTCACACCACAAGAAGCTTGGGATAGAGCCCACTGAACCCCAGAAACAAAGATCCTTTAGAAGCCAAGAGGAAAAAAAACCATGAAAAAGTACCCTAAAAAGCCAAAGAACATTGATTCCTGTTATGGAGACAGGGAAAATCAAAATACCAATTCAGAGGAGGACAGCATGGACACTATGCCCACATGTGAAACCTCAATAGGTAAAGTGAACTGGTCTCCAGCCCAAAAAGCATTCCTGTAAGAACTCAAGGAGAACTTTAAAAACCAAATTAGAGAAGCAAAAAAAAAAGAAAGAAAAAAATCACTGATGAAAATAAATCTTTAAAAAGTAAAATTGGTGAAATGGTTAAGGACATTAAGAATATAAATTGAAAATGTCTCAGTGTTGGTTGATTCTTGATGTTGCATAGAGTCATGAGACTTTATTTGCCCAGTTCTGATTTTTAACCAAGTATTTTATTCAATTAGCTTTTGTGCCTCCTTTTCCATTTGACCCATTTTACTTTTTAAGGATTTCTCTTCAGTGAGTTTTTGTACCTCTTTTTCCAATTGACCCATTCTACTTTTAAAGGAGTTACTTTCTTTAGTGATTTTTTTTTCATTTGGCCAATTGTATTTTCTAAGGTGTTGTTTTATTCAGTCAATTACTGTGTTTACTTTTCCAAGCTGTTGACATTTTTTCCATAATTATCCTGCATAACTTTCATTTCTTCTCCCATTTTTCTTCTATGTCTCTCACTTGATTTTTAAGATTCTTTTTGAGCTCTTCCAAGAAAACATTTTGGGCTTAAGACCAATTCATATTCCCCTTTGAGGCTTCCCATGTAGCCATTTTGACAGTGTTCTCTTCTGAGTTAGTATTTTGATCTTCCCTGTCACCATAGTGTCTTTCTATGATCAGGGCTTTTTTCTGTTTCTCATTCATTTTCAGTCTATTTTGTGACTTTTAAAGTAGAAATCTACTCCTGGAGTGCAGAAGGCACTATCCCATGCTTCTTCTGCTGGGGTCCAGATTCTTGGTTACTGGCTTTCTGCTCTGGGGCCTCAGGTGCTGGTAGCTTGCCCATTGCACTGGAGGTGGCCTGGCCTAGTTGTGCATGTTGTGCTGAGGTTCTGGGCCTCCCAATTTACCTTCTGTCCTGGAGCTGAAGCCCTCACAGCTGGACTCCTGAGCCAGGACTGAGAGGCCTTGGCTGATGATCTGTGTTGTGGTTTAGAGCCTTCCACTGGCTTGTCTGGGTACTGTCTGTGCTGGGCTGCACTCCACTTTTATCCAAGCAAGACAGACCTTTCCTGAAGTCCTTCTAAGTTATCTTAAACTGGAAAGGAATTTCACTCCAGCTTTTTGTGGGTTCTTTGGCTCCAGAATCCATTTAGAGGCTTTATTTAATGTTGTTTCCAAGGGAAACTTGGTAGAGCTCAGGACACTTCCTGACTTAGCTCTGACATCTTGGCTCTGCCCCTTATTAATATTATTATTAAAGATTGATTCTATTCTTCTTGTTTTAATACTAAGTGATTATTTATCTTCCTGTTACAGACATGTCCTACTCTACTGCTTCTAGGAGGGGCTTGTACCGAAGTTTAGTTTGAGTCATGGAATGGACAAAATAACTATTACAAATCAACCTGTCCCCCATGGAAGAGAAAATTGGAAATAAGTGTGAAGTCTTAGATAATTTCTGCGTTAAAGTTCCCAGAGGCAACCACAGGGGTCATTTTTTGTGAAGGACCAATGGCAGAATTAAGGTGTCGGGGTAGAAGCAGCAAGTAAGGAAGAAATAAACAGGAGGGCATCCAGTTTCAAGGCTTTATATAAAGAGAGGAATTCCCACTAAAAAATTATATGGAGAAATAATTTGGAGTGCTCAGGTTGCCCCTATACCGCAATATTCTAGCAAATTCTTGGTCTTTATTTAGTTCTCTTTTTAGACTTTATATAATCTGTGGAGCAAGGACTTTACTATACCCCTGCTAGTTGGAACATTTTGTGTGTTGGCCCCATCTTCATCAACCTCAATTCAATTAATGGTTGAGTGGGCAGCTAACAAGTAAGTTCAAAAAGTGTGCTTAAAATCCTGCCTAATGGTTAGACTTGAGATGGAAGGGAATTTATTTTCTATTAATTAAGGAATAATATGTTTCTGATGTAAACATCTAAAAGACGATATTTTGCAATCGTGATCATATAAACATGTCATTTTTCCTATTCTAGTGCACAGAGTATAAAATGAAACAGAAGAAAATCGATCTAGCATAAATAAATCAAAATAAATATTTATCACTACATTTATTAAGACATCAGGATAACTTTGATCTAGCAATACCACTAGCAGGTCTGTATCCTAAAGATATCTCAAAAAAGGGGAAAGGACCCCTATGTACAAAAATATTTATAGCAACTCTTTATGTGGTGGGAAAGAACTAGAAATTGAGGGGATGCTCATCAATTGGGGCATGGCTGAACAAGATGTTGTATATGAATTTAATGTAATGCTATTGTGCTATAAGAAATGATGAGGGGGACGTTGGGATGACCGCAGCTGCATGAGCACCACGCTGGTCAGTCCAAGGGAGGGGAGCAACACGAGGAAGCACCATCAGGTCGTGGAGGAGACACCAGCCCCAGGCCTCATCCTTGCAGAGTTGCCCACTCCGCCAGGCCAGGTTATTGCCAATACAAAGAAAAATATTGACACTTGCATCCTGGAAGTCTAACACTTAAGAACGTGAAATAAGAGACTTTATTCTGATTTGGACATGGCTAATCCAGGAGCAACAAGACCCAATGGGCCAAATACTTGGAATAAAATTTGCCAGTTCAAACTAGTACTTCTTGGTGAATCTGTTATTGGAAAATCAAGTTTTGTGCTTCAACTTGTGATGTGCCAATTTCATGAATTTCAAGAGAGTACCATTGGGGCTGCTTTTCTAACCCAGACCGTATGTCTGGATTATCCAATGGTAAAATTGGAAATATGGAATACAGCTGGACAAGAAAGATATCATAGCTTAGCACCAATGTAGAGAGGAGCACAAGCAGCAATAATTGTATATGACATCACAAATCGGGAATCTTTCGCAAGAGCAGAAAAAACTGGGTTAAAGAACTTCAGAGGTAACAAGTCCTAACATTGTAATAGCTTTAGTAGAGCAAGGCTGATCTAGCAAATAAAAGAGCTGTAGATTTCCAGGAAGCACAGTCTTATGCAGATGAGAACAGTTTATTAATCATGGAGACATCAGCTAAAACATCAATGAATGTAAGTGAAATATTCATGGCAATAGCCAAAAAGTTGCTGAAGAATGAAACACAGAATCCAGGAGCCATTTTGCCAAAGGATGAGGTGTAGACCTTGATGAACCCACACAACCAACTAGGAGTCAGTCTTGTACTAGCTAAACTATCTGGAATATTCTTCTGCTTCCTAATTATTAATAACAGTGGAATTGGAGCATTTAATCTGGCCCAGTACAACTTCCAAAAAGGAGAAGAGACTAATAACATAGTCAAGTTTCTAATAATAATTATTTTATGTGTCTTGAACTTAATTTTTAATAACATGCATGTGTCACTATTTGACTAATGTTTTAGTCATAGAAGGAGCAAATGGAAGCTCTTAATATTTGCTTCATTGGATGATTGGGTGTTGGGGAATCAGTTCTTGCCATTATAAATATAGAAGAATTATTGTACGGATCCACAATTAAGCAGCTAGTTCCTCTAAATTCCCATGTTAATGCAGATACAATCTATGACACAGAATTGGAACTCCTTAAATTGTTCTTTTAAAATAAATTCTTCCTAGAAGCCAATCCTAAAGATATTTCTGCTTATCTGCAGTATGCATATATATCTGCCAGTATCTATTTTAAGTGCATATGCCACATTTTAATAATTTAATCCTTAAAAATAGGGAAAAACACTTAGACATTCATGTCTTCAGAAAAAAAATGAACTTTACTTGGTACATGGCATCTGAATTATAGTGCCCTATTCTGTTTTTAAATGCTGATAAAAATCAAGTTTATCCCCATTTTCTCTAATAAGGACAAGACTAATAAACTCAACTTGACAGAGAGAAGTGATTTCCTTCAAACATAAGAGCTCTTAAAGTAAAATGAAAGAAACCAAGTGTCTGTGATATTTTTTAATCATTGCTGGCCATTTATGTGGGGTGGTTGTGTTTTGTTTTGTAGTGAGTTTTTTTGATTATTTTGGAAACAATCTAGTCAATGCATTAACAATTATGTACATTCAACTTGATTATTTTAAACTTGGATCTTCAAATGTATTGTAAATAGAGTTCTGCATTATAATCCCCATTTATGTTTAAATAAGTTCTGTAATACTTAATAGTTAAGAGTTTTGTATAATGTATAATGTAATAGTTAAGAGTTTTAAAAGTATGCAAAATGTAGTTACTAAAACAGCTAATTATTTCATCTTCACTCATTCCCTCTCTTCCTCCCTTGGATTTCAGAGAGATTTCAGTCATTTCTCCATAGCTAGAACAGTAATAAAACGAAGCTACTGTGTGGTAACATGAGTACTGCTGTCTGTCAATAATGAACTTTGCAGCCTTGTTTTCTAAAGTTATTTTACTTTGATCTGTTCCATATATTGCACTAATACTTTTAGTTATTTTCATTATATGAAATCTACCAAGTATGTGAGAGAAAATTTAATCTATGTAAATGTTGAGCTGCTAGTGGAAACTTACTTGTGCAGGTTGCAAATTTGCAGTAATTGGGGCTAAGCAAGGAAAAGTTTTACCTTGAGGGGCTCAGGCTTTAATAAAGTGGTATAAAACAGGGGAAAGAAGAAATGATGAGCAGGTAGATTTCAGAAAAATCTGGGAAGACATACTTGAACTCATGCTGAGTGAAGTGAGCAGAAAACTGTTGACAATAACAGCAACACTATGCAAGGGTCATCTATGATACAATTAGCTCTTTTCAGCAATACAGTGATCAAAGACAATTCCTAAAGACTCATGATGTAAAGTGCTATCCACTTCCAGAGAAAGAACTATGGAGTCTGAATGGATTGAAGAATATTTTCTTCATGTTTTTGTTTATTTTTTTCTTTCTTTCTTGTGGTTTTTCCATTTTTTTCTGATTCTTCTTTCACAACATGACTAATGTGGAAATATATTTAATGTGAGTTTACAAATGCAACTTATATCAGATTGCTTGCTATATTTGGGAGATGTAAGTACAGGAATGGAGGGAAAAGAAATTGGAATCATATCAAAGTGAATGTTGAAAACTAAAAAAAGGTAAATAGAACAACACTAAAAATTAATTGGGTGGGAAAAAATAAAATTAAAAAAGTATAAACATTTTTATATTAATATCATTCCTTAGAAGGCAAACTTTTTATGGGAAGGCACAATTTTTCATCCTCTTTGTAATGTCAGTAACTGACTCATGCACATAATAGTACTTTAAAAATTCTTGTTGAGTTGGGTTGGCTATATTGTGATAGAAAAGAATCAGAGTACATGGGATTAGATGCTTAGATTTTCAGATTCACTTAAAAGAAGCCACTCTGTCCTCCTATAAAACATCCTTTGTTCCCAAATTCTCCATGATAACCATATTTTTTGAACCTCAAGTAAAATAGATGATTTGACCAAGAAGAATCCTTTTGAAAAATCTCATTATAATTACATTTTCTATTCTTAGAATCTGCATGGAACCAGAAAATCTGGGACACATGGTCATCTTGTTCATTAGAGAAATAATATTGAGTTTGATGCATGAAGCCTGAAACTCAGCATGGTAGACGTTCTTAAGTCTTTATATGTTTTTATAACATGTGTAAGTTTATATAAGGTACAAAAACAAGAACACTGAAAAACCTATTTATATGTGGTAAATTCCTCATTAACTCTCAGGTATAAACACCTGAAAAAGTGAGTAGACAGCAAGATTATCACAAATCTCTTCCATAAACAAAGAACAACAGCAACAACATCCAAAAAACAAAAACAAAAACAAGGCTTCCACAAAGCTTTCTGGGGAAAAGTTTCTGTGTTATAAGAAAAGATTTGCCTTGGTGAATTATTCCAAATTTTCAGCTCTCTGTGCCTATGCCCTGTATCAACACATTTCACTTTAACAGATAAGGGATAATTAAATGAACTTCTTTTAAAAAGTTTTAAATTAACTAATTTGACTAATGGGCACTTTAAAGCACATCTGATAAGTCCAAAAGTGTGATGGTCTTCATCTAATTATTTCATCTTCTAATTTCAAGACTTTTGTACGAACTTATGTTAATAAATCATATCTGGCTGAGTTAGTTACTCAGAATGAAAAATAAAATAATGCTAAACACATACTTAATAAGGAAATTGTAAAAAAGGCAGATAGAATCTTTATCTCACAGCAGTAGAAATATGAAATCCTAATTAAGTATCAAAAGGATATATAAAATTTCCCCCAATTTATATAGCATTCAAATATTTAAATAATTGTTAATTAAATATTTGGGAAATGATTACATATTGGCATGTCTCCTTGAACCATATTTTGAATAAAACAATTCAATTTGATCACTGAAGATACTCTTATATGCAGTTAAACAGTGATGTCAGGAAGTGTCTATTATATCTACATCTACATATATATGTCTGTATATATACATATATAATGTATATGCATATATACATATATATACATACACACATATATATGTGCATGTATACACACATATTCTTAAAAAAATCCTTAAAACAGTAATTATCATGAAATCTGGAAGTACATTGTCATTTGAATCAATTAAATTAAAACTAATTTAATATACAGGATGACCCTAAAATAGATAGAGAGATGGATAATTATTATAATATAGATATAGATGAATATATATATATATATACATATATATATATATATACATATACATGTGTGTGTGTTCATATTTAAAAATAGATGTAGCAGACTTTAACAGAGGGAAAATTTATACAAGTGAGTAGGCAAATGTATTGGCAAGCGAAGTGGGTTTTTTTTTGCTGTTTTTTTTCTTTTGGAGTGCCTCTCAGCACTAAGGTAATCAAGTGTCTTTGATTGAATCAATAGTTTTTGATGACCTGCTTAAGTTGCAAGAAAGCCTAAGTGGCATGATTTTGAGGCATATGGGTGCGGTGCCCTCTGTGTGCTGACCCTGAAGAAGTGTATATATACTCCAAGGTTAGCATTTCACTTGGGGTTCACACTCTGGAAGAGTATCATGTGATTTGAACAGACAAGACTCTGGGTCCCCATGAAACAGCCCTTTCCACCCCCACCCCGGCTTTGAAAAAAACAGATGTTGGTGCTTCTCTCTCTGGTAACTATGTATTCAATGCCTTGGACGTACAGCTAGAAGTCTATCTGCTGATTTATGTTATTTTGCTGTTTATGTAATTTTTGCTTGCAATTTCTCTTTGTGTTTTCTCTGAAGTTCAGGGTACTGACTTTTCCCCCTGAAGTAAGTGAACGACATATGTAAGTTTTTTTAAAATGAGAGTTTAAACCCCTTAAAGTTGCTTTCCTTAGAAAAGCGGATCAAAGGACCTGTGCTGGCAGCCCTCCTGTGTGATGGTGTTATTAGTCTTATACAGCCACAGTAGTGGCAAGCAGCATTTCTGTTAAAGGATAATGAAGTGTGAGAGGGTTATTGATAATGTTGAGTGAGGGAAGTTTAATTTTCTATTTGGTTCGTGGTGTCTCATTTCAACTAATAAAAGGCATCTAAGGCAGTGTGTACAAAGTGAATGAATTTGAAAGGAAATTGGACTGAATTATGATAAAGATGATAGTAGTTATGCCTTCCATATTGTAGGAGTTAGGGGCATGGCACTCCCACGGTCTGTAAAATCCACAGGAAATTTTTGTCCCTACCTTCATACCAGAGAACTCTGTTTATTTTTCCCTTTTTCTTTTATGGCATGTTTATAATATTTTTTTTGTAAAATTCAGGTTAATAGTACGTAAAACTATACATACATTTTGTGAATTTCTGAGTTTCTAAACCTTTGTGTGTCATCTATTGGCCTTCACATGTCATCTGTGGCTTCCACAAAACTACCAAGCATTCCAATTTAATTTCTTATGCTTACCTGCAATATATTGAGACCATGATGGGAAAAGTTGTGATGTGGAAAGGACAGTGGTGCTTATACTTCAAGGATTCCTATTTCAATTCATTTTCCCAAAGTTTTGTTAAATTTACTGTATTCTAAGACCTGTTCTATTTTTCCTTTACTTGGTTATTTGTTTATCATTTTATTGCTTAACTTTGGTTTCAATTATCATTTCATATTATTCTTTGTACTACTTGAGCCAAGAAGGTGGATTTAGAGTAAGGAAGACTGCAATTCAAATCTAGCCTCATATGTTTCTTAGCTGTGTATCACAAAGTTTGAAACACTCTCTAGGTAGAAGACAGAGGAAGTGTAGAATTTATTTAGACACCAGAGGTTCAACTCACAAGACCAATAACTCCAATTCAATATAACAGTAATTATATTCCAAAACCAATAAGCCCACCTCAATGTAGCAACAAGGAGATTATAACACAGTATTATAGTAAAGAACTAAGTCATCCTGTGACCATTCCCTCTGCTGGGGCCTCCCCACAAACACTCACAAATCCTGATTGCTTGCCTGGGTTCTCTTCCTCTCTCAGTTCTCTGGTCTCTGCTGGTTTCCACTCTTAGCTCTGCACTCTGTACTCTCTCTATAGCTCTGTCAAATCTGAGTTCATGCTCCTCCTTGGGCTGAATTCTGACTTCTGAATTCTCTGCAGATTCTGAGATTCTATGACTACCTTCTGGATATATATATATATATATATATATATATATATATATATATATATATATACACACACACATATATATATATATATACATATATATACATATATATATACACACACATATATATATATACATATATACACACACACACACACACACATATATATATATATATACACACACACACACACACACACATATATATATATATATATATACTCATATTAGGGCCTGAGAGCTTCATGCCTCCTGTGGCTTACTTAGCAAAAAGGTGTGGGCCTGGGGTGCTAAGGCACCTAGTAAATAAAAGGTGTAGGCCTGCCTGAAATCAAGCCTCTCCTAATCAAGTTTCCCTAAATTGCCTCCACCTGAGAGACTTCCCTGAAATAGCTCCATCTGAGGCCTATTGAATGGGTGGGAAAGATCTTTAATCACATAATCATCAAACTGTGGGACTTGATGACCTTTATTTATCTGTAGATGTATGCTTGTATGATACAATTTAATGAAGAAAAAATCATATAATTTAAGATTCCAATAGTGATGTATGATGACAAATTACATTTAGAAAATCCACATTTATCATCAAATCTGTTTTTAGATGAAATATGTTTCTATATGACAAGGAATTTTGAACAGAAAAAAAAGTTGTAAATGATCCAACTACCACAGAAAACACACATACCATACTATAAATTATTTTACTTTATTTGTCATGATTTCCTTTAAATGCCATGATTACGCCAAAGGGACTCTTCACCTTCCTTACAAAATTCTGTGATAGACATTTGAATAACAGAACGTTAGAGATGAATGGAACTTCATTCTATAAAAAAATATTGTTCTGATATCCTTTCCTCTAGAGATAATTGATATTATCCCATCTGTTTGCAGATGAGGAAATTGAGGGCCATAGAAACTGTTGTTGTTTGTCGTTCATTTGAAATGGACCAATAACATCATGGGGTGATGTCTTGACTCATGTGTGAATTGGATTTAAGTGAGGTAGAATTGTACAAATTTATCAGCCTCCTTCTAGGAAGAATTGTACAAAGTCATTAGCTTCAGTCTCTTTTTTAGAATCATTGAAGTCCAGTGGCAAGACAAAAGGTAGGATGACTGGTGATTGTCTGAGATGCAGTGGATAACCTTCGCATCTTCTAGGTCTACCCAAGCTAAAAAGACTCCATACCACATGCTTCAGCTACCTTCACAGCCATTGGAATATATTGTTCTCATCACTCATTCCATCAGGGGGTGTCATCACATTCTTGGAATAAACAACCACCTAACTCACCAATGGCTTGAGTCCATCCAATGAAATGGTTTTACTAAGGTGTGGCCACTGTTAATGTTATAGCTTCTTGGAACCATAGGTGAGAGTTGGGTGCAGGTGGACAACAAAGATGGATGAGTAGCCCTGAAAATAGCGCAACAAGCCTTCACACCAGAAGCGACAGTCCTTCCTGAATGCTGTATAAACTGCTTAACCAGAGTGGCTAATGGTGGTTCAAAATAATAGATTATTTTAATTAATTTAATTTAATTAATCCAGGTTCCAATTAGTGTGAATAGTGAATCCTGTCATGTGGTCACATGTATTAAAATTTGAACTATGCAGCTTTATAATTATATGAACTATGATAATTAATCTCAGACTAATGGTAATATGAAGTACAAATCCTAACAATGGGGACATTTTCACAGTAATTGGGACTAACTTTTTTTCCCTCATTCCCAGTTTAATATTCTTCTCACTATTCACTCATCATTTATCTTCTAGGCAAGCCCCTCCCCACTTACTATTTACTCCCCACTTATACCCTTAAAGAGAAGAAAAACATAAAAAGGATAAAGACAAACAAGTGAAACACTGGTGTCATATGTTTATGGCCAGATGGAGGCTCGATGGGGTATTAAAGCATCTGTTGTAGGCCACTGCCACTCCTATACTATCCCAAAAGCTCACAGCATTTCTTCTTTCTTAGTTAAAAGCAGAGAGAGAGGGAAGAAGAGAGAAAAGGAGGGAGAGGGAGAGAATAAGTTCATTCATTTGACTGTTTTGTATATATATTCAGTTCTGGCTCAGCAGTCAATTAAAGGGGGTTTCTTCATCGTAATGAGCAAATGGGAAACATTCAGAGGGTGGTATTTTTTTACAAATACTTGAAATTTGAATTTATTAAATATCTACTTTTTTCCATGCAGGTTTATACTTAGCTTTGCTTGGCAAATTATTCTTGGTTGCAGCTCCACTGATCTTTTAAATGTCCTCTTCCATGCCCTTTGGTCATTTAATGTAGAAGCTGATAAATCTTGTCCTGTCCTGACTGTAGCTCAACTGTATTTACATTGTTTATTTTTAGTTGCTTATAGCATTTTCTCATCAGCCTGGGATCTTCCAAACTTGGTTATGATGTCACTGTGAAGTTTTCTATTGGGATCTCTTTCAGGGGGTGATCAATGGATTTTTTCAATATCTATTTTATCCTCTAATTCTAGAACTTTAGGTCAGTCTTCATTAATAATTTCTTGTACTATATTTTCTAGACTCTATTTGAGTCTATTTCTTTTAGTTTAATTAATCCAACAATTCCTAAAAATATCTCTCTTCAATCTATTTTCCAGGTCAGTTTCTTTTTTTGCAGGGGGGAAGGCAGGGCAATTGGGGTTAAGTGACTTGCCCAAGGTCACACAGCTAGTAAGTGTCAAGTCAAGTGTCTGAGCCTGGATTTGAACTCAGGTCCTCCTGAGTCCAAGGCCGGTGCTCTATTCACTATACCACCTAGTTGCCCCCAGTCGCTTTTTTAATGAGATGTTTCACATTCTCCTATTCTTTCATTCTTTTGATTTTGTTTTATTATTTCTTGGTGTCTTATGAAGTCATTAGCTTGCACTTACCCGATTCTAATTTTTAAGGAGTTTTTTTCTTTTGTAAGTTTTTGGGTCTCTTTTTCCCCAATTTGTTGAATTTCTTTTCATAATTTTCTTGAATTACTCTAATTTTTTCCTAATTTTTCCTCAACCTCTCATTTAATTTTCAAAGTCATTTTTAAGCACTTCCAAGAACTCTTTTTGTACACATGACCATTTTACATTTTTCTTTGAATTACGAGTACCTGTTATGATTTCACTATCTTCTGAGTAGGTACCTAGATATTTTCTAACATCATAATAACTATTATGGTCAGGTTTTTCTCTTTTATTTAGTCTTCTTTTAGCTACTTATTTCTTGGCTGTTAATATTGTATTAGAGACAGACTCTAGCCCCAAGCTGTGGGGGATAATATCTCAAACTTCATGTTTCTTACATTGTTTTTCCTTAGTTCTATCTGGGATCCTGCCCTCAGGTAATTATTTCCATCTCTTATCCTTCACCAAGGCCCCCAGCAATGCTGTCACCACAAATGCTTTTACTCCCTGTAGTCCCTCCTGTGGCTCCAATCAGCAGCTCACCATGTTACACACTCTAAAGGCTTTTTCCAGTATCTACTGAAACAATTATGATTTTTATGTTTTTGTTTCAAATACAACTAATTATCTTGAATACTTTCCTAGTATTCAAACATCCTCCTCACATCCTGGTTGAAAATCCAACTTGGTCATAATGAATGTTGTTGTTTCAAGAAATCTTTGTAGTCTTAAAAATTCTATTTGAAATTTTTGAATGATATTGACAATGATATTGATCTATGATTTGCCTTCTGTGCTTTGTCCTGGCCTGGTATAGGTATCAGGAAAATAGTCGCCTCATAAAATAATTTTCTTACAGTGCTTACTTTATTAAATTTTGAGAACAATTTGTATAGTATGGATACTAATTTTTCCATAAAGTTTTGATAGAATTCTTATGTCAAGTTATGAGGACTAGTAAATTTCCCCCTTTGGAAATTCCTTTACATTCCTTTCATTTTCTGATATTAGGTTATTTGAAATCTCCAATTATTTGGAACATTTTATATTTTGAAAGGTTTTCCTCTATTTTTTTGTCTTTTCAATTTTCTTGGTGTGCAGTTATGTATGTTAGGTTCATTTATTTTGGTTTAATTGTGATTTCATTTTCCTTATTTGGTATGTTGTTAATTTTATTTTTTGTCCTACTTTTAAAAATCAGACTGGTTTATCAGTTTTATCATTATTTTAAAAATTTATCTAATTTATTTTATAAAATTATTTAAGGGCTTTTTAATTTTTTTTTTTGATTTCCAGTCGATCCATTTTCTTCTTGTTTTGAAATTTTCTCTGTATTTTGAGTTGATTTGGTAACTACCTAATTTATTAAATTCATATTCAGCTTATTTATCTTCTCTTTTTCTATTTTATATGTTTGTTGAAATATGATTTTGTTCCTGAGGACTATTCTAGTTGCCTTCCTGATATTTTGGCATGTCATTTGTATCTAAGACTTCTTGACCCACATATTATTTAGTATTTTTAAATTACCACATCCTTTGTATATGTCTTTTTTATGATCTCTGTATTATTTTGGTCTATCCCCTATGTTGTGGTCTATAAAGGATGTGTTTCTTTTCTTTGTTCTTACATTTTAATACCTATGTGTTCTAATGTGTGGTAAGTTTTTGTAAAAGTTTCATTGATGCTGAGAAATACACATATTTTATAGCATTCCTAAATAGAATAACTTATAATTTTTTTAGCTTTGCTCTCTCCAGCAATTTGCTCAGCACTTTAGATTCTCTTTTGTCTATCTTTCCATTAGACTTATCTAAAACTAAGAAAGGTGTATTGAAATCTTCTATCCCTATTTTCTTTCTCTCTATGCTTTCTTCTACCTCAGTTAAGGTCTTCTTTATCAATTTAGATGCTAAAGCACTGTGAAAATATACTCTTAATATTGTATTCACTTTGTATCTATGGTGTCTTGCTGTATAATTTCCTTGTTTATCCCTCTTAAGATAGCCTCCTTCATTTTGGTATAATAATAACTAAGAAGTACCTATTTTTTCTTTTAAAAAAAATCTACTTGCTCTCTGAGGTAAAATCTTCATGGCTATTAGTCCTATTTTTTGTAATCTGGAACTAAGCAGAAAAAGTACAATCATTCTTCCAATTGAAAATCTTCCAAATATTTGAATCCTGCTTTCACCACTCTTCCCTAATCTATTTAACAGATTAGTCATTACAACATTTTTAAAGCATAGGCTATTATTTCCCTATTATAAGGGCTAGATCTTCTACTCTATGGGAAAATCCTGAAATTAATTAAATAACTAAGAATTCAGTAGTTCTTCTTTCTTTCATGCTCTGCATTGTACTCTTCTATCAGCTTATTACTGCTGAGATTTATATTCTTCCAATTTATGGTTTTCCATTTCTTGAAGCTGTTTTGTACTTCCAACTATCCACTTCTATGTCTGTCTCTGTCTTCCCCTTGTTAAATATTGCATTTTCTACCTAGCAGTTCCTTCATCTGCACTGGTAAACTCTTAGTTGCAAAGCAGTCATATAAATAGCTGTAATGCTCCTTGTCTATATCTCTGCTTTTCAAACTCTTTTACTTCATTTTAAAGTACTTTATTCATCCCTTCTAAAAGAGTTCACTCTAACTCTCTGTCAGAAAGTAGAGATGTGTTCTTTTCAGCTTTTTATACTTCTCCAGCATTTCATAAGCATGTGGTTGTTAGTTGACACAAACATCTAAAACTAATGCAAATCCCCTTCTAATGGTAGAAAATTTTCCTCTTTCCCTCTTTATTTGCTGAATTTAAGATGATAAGTTCTTTGCAGCTCTTGCTATAAATTCCTCACCTAACCATTCCAGCAAGCTGTCTAGTCACCTGTGTTTGCTATGCAAAGTTGTCTTATGTCTGGAGCCTTCCTATGATATTTTAAGGTATTCTTTTCCCTTTCTTGAAAAATGCTTGCCACTTACTCCTTTACATTTGACCTATAATTAGCAGACTTATGCTATAGCCCATAGGCAAATAGGAGCTGTCTCCCAGAGGGGGTTTAATATAAATTTAAATCTGAGTTACTTCCCACATCTTCACTTTAATCAAGCATAACTTGTTCTAAATGAATCCATGTTGGTTTGTTGTAATAACATACCCTTTTTAAAACTTGTTCATTAATTGTTATTTTAAATTTTTTTTAATTTTAGCAATTATCATTAGAAAGGTCATATAGACTATAATTTGAAGTGTCATGTGTAAGATTTTCCATCCCTATCACTACCCCATTTTGTTGATATAATCACAGAAAGCAAGAGGAAAGTAAAAAAAAAGATATTAAAGGGATTTAATATTCTAATGACTTGCAAAGGAATGTCTATACTCTACCATCGTTTTATGAACAAGTTCTCTGATTAAATTTGACAGAGAAACTGTCTATTGGCTAGGAATGCATTTTCTAAGTGTGTCAGTTGCCTCAGATAATTTTTCATAAACAAGCCTGATAGCCCTTGGGATCAGTTCAGGAAGTAAAAAAAAATTTGAGGAGCAGAGAGATAGACAAGGAACTTTGGAGCTTTTTATATATATATATCTTCTTTGCATCTAACAGAGATTAGCAGTGAAGATGAAGGAATTGCCTAGTAGAAGACACAATGTTTAATAGGAAGAGAGAGACAGACATAGAAATAGATAGCTGGAAGTAGGAAAACACTTCAAGTAGCATAAATTCTGGCAAGATTGAAACAATCTTGGAGCCAATGATGGATTTAACCCTAGCAGTTGAGAATAGGGATGATGAAGGTGGAACATCAGGGAAGCCATCTAAATGAGCATAGCAGAAACATTGTGCAAGAAGGGTGGTGGGTAGGAAAAAAAGAGAAAGGTCATAAGGACATTGAGACCTTACAGTACTGGTGGGTTGAGTTGCTTTGCTCAAAATATTTGAATGTAGCACTTATGAGCTGAATGATTGGAATTAATTGAAGGTAGAACTGGCTACTGAATTACTATCTTCTACCTTATCTTAGATTTCAACTTGCAAGTAACTTTGTTTTTCCTGCCATCCAGCTATTTGGTAGGGAAAAAAAAAAAACAAGCAAGATCAGAATAAAGCAGTACCTTCCATTAGCCATTTATCCTTTCTCTTTCCATCCAAACATGGATCCTAACAAGTATACAGATCTTTCTCCTATAAAACATGGTTTTCTGTAGCCCTTTTTATTGTTCTTAACATTCATAGTAAGTCATAGATCATTTTAAGTGAGGATTTCCTAATTTCATTTTAAGAAGAATTTAGTACTTTTTTTTCAGTGAATCAATGAGTATATAATAAGCAAATATTATGTGTCAGGTAATAGAGACACAAAGACAAAAGAGAAAGACTGCCCTCAATTATCTTACATTACATTGGAGAAAAAATGTTTGTCTGTTGTGTGAATACACACATATATACACCCATGTATACATATACAAACACACACACACACACACACATATATATATACATGTATATGTAATTATGTTGCTACATATTGACTATGTGAGTTCATATGAATACATCTGTGATTATATTATTAAAAATAAGGTGAATTTTTAGGTAGGAAGGCACCCATAAGTGGGGAGATCAATAATGGCTTCATAGAACATGAGGCTTAAAATGTCATTTTTTAAGAAAGTTTCACAGAGATAAATTTATAAGTTAAATACTGGTCTTACAGCAACCTTACCTTAAGACAATGTTAACAGGTCTGTGGGATCAAGGAGGGTACGGGCATCCATCCTTCATGGAAGGGAACAAAATGGGAGATTAAAATTGAACATTGTTTTAAAGATTCTCTTTGCTACCTGTAGATTTTTTGGGTCAGGAATAGGTAATTTCATAGACAGTTACAGCACTGTTTATGAGAAAGAAAAAAGATCATGGTGAAGAGTCTATACAGGGCCCTGGGGCCCCCTTTGAATCAGCAATATCCTAGGACTGCAGTAATGAGGTAAGGTAGGGAAGGAAAAAAGACCAATTCCAGAGAGGCTCACAGTAGAGGCTTCCCAAGGGGTCACACTCAGTGCTTTCCTGTATGTGACTTTTTTTCAACTCTCTTGAGGCTTTTAACTGCCAGGTTAAAAAACAAACAAAAACTAAGATGCCCATTAGTTGGGGAGATGCCAAACAAGTTGTGGTTTATGATTGTGATGGAATACTATTGTGTTCTAAGAAATGAAGAAAAGGTTACAGGCAAGAGAGCAAAGGCAGGGATTTGTCTGAGCTTTCACAAATTTTCTTCCAAATAAATTTGAAGTAATGCCTCAAAAGTTATTCTGGAATAGCAGAATTAACATAATCATTGGGTGAAGAAATATTTTATTCCAAGACAATATGGAAGGTTAACAGGAAAGGTCTGTCTCTATGTGATGAGAGTGGATTTTAGTCCAGCACAGATCACACCTGGGGAACCCAAAAATAGACCATGTCCCTAGAAGCTAACAGCAGGATGTTTCAGGAAAACCAACACTGCTCCTCCCTACCTTTCCCAAATTAGTAATGGGACAAGCCCTAGAAAATTGTAAGAAGGACATGTCCTGGCAAGCAAGCAAGAGGCTTCAGGGATAGTGCATCAGCTATAGTAAAGGGGTTAGACTATATGTCAGAAGGAAAGTAGAAAGGACCCTATGCTGGCACTGGGAGCCAAACTCTGTTGCTTTGCCCTTACACAGTTTTGGGTCCAAGGCTTAGGTTTCAGTTCCAGGGTGAGAAGGAGAACTAGCACACTAAATATCCCAACCAGATTGAGAAACTTATTCTTAGTACTAGAGAGTAAAATTTACACTTCAAAAAACCTGAAGTTTGGGACAGTGTCTCCTTCATCTTAGGAGCAGAGACCACCTTTAACATAAATCTAAAAGCCAAGAAATAGTCTGGGGAAGTGAGAAAAAAAAAACAGAAAAATAACCTTACCATAGAAAACTACTATAGTGACAGGGAATACCAAAACATGACTCAGAGGGAAAACAATGTTAAAATATTTATAAGCATAACAGCAAAGTAAAAAGTAAACTGATCTCAGGCCCCCGCAAAAAGTTATACTGGAACAACTCAAAAAAGATTTAAAAATCAAATCCTAAAAGGAAAAGCTAAATGACACACAGGACTAAATAGAAAGTTATATTAGACTAGTGGGAACTTCAAGTTTCCTCTCTGAGAAATAGATAAATCTAGCAAACAAACAAAAACCAATAAGGAATTTAAGTAGACAAATAAAAATGTACAAAAATTAAATATGAGAAATCTCCAAATAAAGTCAGATCTAAACAAATGGAAAAATATCAGTTGCTCATGGTTAGGCTGAGCTAATATAATAAAAATGACAATTTTACCTAAATTAGTCTATCTATTCAGTGCCCTACCAATTGAACTACCAAAAAATTATTTTACAGAGCTGGATAAAATAATAACAAAATTTCATCTGGAAGAACAAGAGGTCTAGAATATCTAAGCTATCAATGAAAAGAAATGCTAGGGAAGGTGGCCTAGCCATACCAGATATTAAACTGTACTATAGAGCAGCAGTCATCAAAACTACCTGGTACTGGTTAAGAAACAGAGTTGTGGATCAGTGGAATAGGATAGGAACACAAGATGTAGAAGTCAATGACTATAGCAATCTACTCTTTGATAAACCTAAAGAGGCCAGCTTCTGGGCTAAGAATTCACTATTTCACTAAAACTGTTGGGAAAATTGGAAAATGGTAGGACAGAAACTGTGCATACACCAATATCTTACACCATATACCAAAATAAAGTCAAAATGGGTTCATGATTTAGGAATATAGGCTGATACTATAAGCAATTTGGGAGAGCAAGGAATAGTTTACCTATCAGATTTATGGAAAAGAAAAGAATTCATGACTCAACAAGAGATAGAGAGCATTACAAAATGCAAAATGGATAATTTTGATTATGTTAAACTGAAAGGTTTTTGTACAAAAAAAGCCAATGCAACAAGAATCATGGAGGAAGCAGAAAATTGGGAGAAAATCTTTACAACTAGTATCTCTGATAAAGGTCTCATTTCTAAAATATACAGGGAACTGAGCCAAATTTATAGGAATACAAGTCATTCCCCAATTGAGAATTCATCAAAGGATATTAACAGGCAGTTTTCAGAGGAAGAAATTAAAGCTATCTATAGGCATATGAAAAAATGCTCGAAATCACTACTGATTAGAGAAATGCAAATCAAAACAACTCTTAGGTACCACATCTCTCCTGTTAGATTGGCTAAAATAACAAAACAGGGAAATGATAAATGCTGGAGAGGATGTGGGAAAATTGGAACATTGTTACATTGCTGGTGGAGTTGTGAACTGATCCAGCCATTTTGGAGAGCAATTTGGAACTCTGTCCAAAGGGCTATAAAATGTTCATACCCTTTGACCCAGCAATACCACTTCTAGATTTATATCCCAAAGAGATTACACAAGTGGGAAAAGGACCCATATGTACATAAATATTTATAGCATCTCTTTTTTGTGGTAGCTAAGAATTGGAAATCAAAGGGATGCTCATCAAATGGGGAATGGCTGAACAAGCTGTGGTATATGAAGGTAATGAAATACTATTGTGCTGTAAGAAATGGGGATGATACGGACTTCATAAAAACCTGGAAAAACCTACACGACCTAATGCTGAGTGAGCGGAGCAGAGCCAGGAGAACATTACACACAGCCACAGATATATGGATTCTGAGAGGACTAACCTTGACAGACTTTGCTCTTCTCAGCAATACAATGTGCAAAGACAACTCCAAAGGAGTCACGATGGAGCATGCTATCTACATCCAGAGAAAGTACTACGAAGTATGAATACAGATTGAGGCACACTTCATGCTAGCCGTCCCCCCCCTTTTTTTTTTCTTTTTCTCTCTTTTGTTGTTGTTTTTGGGTTGGTTTTTCTTTTTTTTTTGGTCCTGGTTCTTCTTTCTCATGATTCATTTCATTGGTCATAATTCTTCTCCATAACCTCACTAGTGTGTAAATTAATTCGATGCAAAGTTATGCATGGAAATTATATGGGATTCTGTGCTGTCTTGGGGAGGGAGGGGAGAAGGCAGAGAAGAAAATCTGGAACTTAAAAGTATGTAGAACTGAGTGTTGTAAACTAAAAATAAAAAATAAAAATAAAAAAAGGAAATCTCTGGAGAAAATTTCATGAGAATAGAAAGAAATATGATTGTTGTCAGTGGTACATGGCACCTATACAAAAATTGACCATGTATCAGGGCAAAAAAAAATTTGCAAACAAATGCAGAAAAACAGAACTATTAAATGCATCATTTTAAGATCATAATGTAATAACATTACATTCAGTAAAGGTCCAAGGAAACATAGATCAAAAAATTATTGAAAATTAAATAATGTAATTCTAAATAATGAGTAGGTCAAAAAACTAATTATAAAAACTGCAACGATTTCATTAAAGAAAATGAAAGCTTTGAGGCAACATACCAAAATTTATGGGATGTGGCAAAAGCAGTATTTAGGTGGAAAAGTGTACATCTATAAACACATAAAAAAAAGAGAATATCATTGAATTGTTGAGAGAAAAGAAGGAAAACTCAAATTGGAAATTGTGAAAATCATAGGAGAGATTAATAAAATTGAAAGTAAGAAAACTATTGAACTAATAAGTAAAACTATCAATTGGTTTTATGGAAAAAATGAAACAAAATATATAAACCACTGAATCATTTAATTAAAGGAAGCAAGAAAACCAAATTACCAGTATCAAAAAATAAGAAGGAATTCACCACCAATAAAAAGGAATTTAAAGCAATTATTAGGAGCTATTTTCTCAATTGTATACCAATAAATCTGACAACTTAAGCAAAATGAGTGCTTATTTACATATATATATATATACATATATATACATATATATATACGTATATATATATATACATATATATATGTATTGCCTAGATTAACAAAAGAGGAAATAGAACACTTAATTTGTCGTATCTTAGGAAACATAATTTAACTAGCCATCAATGAGCTCCTAAGGAAAAAAAATCCCCAGGAACAGATGAATTCACAAGTGAATTCTATGAAATATCTAAAGAACAATTAATTCTGATATTATATAAAAAATTCAGAAAAATTGCAAAAAGGAGTTCTAAAAACTCATTTTATGGCAAAAATATTGTGCTGATATCTTAACCAACAGGTGCAAAAAATAGAGAAATAAAGCCATAGACCAATTCCCCTAACGAATATTGATGCAAAAATTTTAAATAAAATACTAGCTAGGAGACTGCAGGACTATATCACAAAGATCATACACTGTATCCCCTCTGTGAGATTTATAGCAGGGATGTAGTGCTGGTTCAATATCAGGAAAACTTTCACTAAATTTACCATATCAACAACAAAACCAACAAAAATGATTATCCCATTAAATGGAGAAAAAGGTTTGTTTTTTTTTTTTGACAAAACACAATACTCTTCACATAAAAAAAACACTAGAAAACATAGGAACAAATGGAGCTTTCCTTGAAATTATAAGAAGCATTTATCTGAAAGCATCAGTAAACATTATCTGTAAAGGAGATAAACTAGAGTTTTCTCAATAAGATTAAGGATGAAGCAAGGATATGTATTATCATCATTATTGTTCTCTATCCTATTAAAATACTAGCAATAACAAAAAGAAAAGATAAAAAAGACATTGAAGGAATAAAAATAGGCAATGAAGAAATGAAACTCTGAGTCTCTACAGAAGATGTGATGGTATATTTTGAGAATTCTAGAAAATCTACTAAAAACTGGTCAAAATAATTTAAAAAATTTTAACAAAGTCACTAGATATAAAATAAACCCACAAAAATCAATACCATTTTTATATTTTACCATCAAAGTCCAGAAGCAAGAGATAAAAAGAGAAATTGCACTTGAAATGATTGCAGACAATATAAAAAACTTGGGAATCCACCTGCCAAGACAAAGTCAGGAACCATTTGAACAAAACTACAAAATACTTTCCATACTGAAAGTCAGATCTGCACAACTGGAAAAAAAAATATTAATTGCTCATGGATAGATCAAACCAATAAATTAAAAAGTAAAAATTTTACCTAAATCAATTTACTTGTTCAGTGCCATACCAATTAAACTATGAAAAAATATTTTATAAAGCTAAGAGAAATAATAACAAGATATATCTGAAAAAAATAAAAATTTCAGAATGTTAAGGGAATTAATGAAAATAAAGTGGAGTCTTAATATTATTATAAAACAATATTATTATAAAGCAATAATCAAAATATCATAAAGCAATATATAGCAATTTTATTATAAAGCAATAATCAAAATATAAATAATAATCAAACCAACCTGATACCTGATACAAGATAGAGCAGAAAATCAGTGGAATAGATTGAGTAAAAAATGCACAGTAGTTAAGACCATAGGTATCTAGTGTGATACAAATCAAAAGATTTAGGATTTGGGGACAGGAACTTACTATTGGAAAAAAATTGTTTGGAAAACTGAAAAGCAGTTTGGCAGAACTAGGAATAGAACAACATTTCCCACTTTATATCAGGATGAGGTCAAAATGAATACATGATTTGTATATGAAGAGCAAAATGGGAGAGCATGCAATCTATTGGATCTATGGATAAGGGAAAAATTCATAAACAGACAAGAGAAAGAGAATATTTTAAGATTTAAAATGGATAATTTGATTTTATTCAATTAAAAAGTTTTATACTAACAAAACCCAATGAAGCCAAGATTAAAAGAAGAGCAAAACATTGTGGAAATATTTTTACTGCAAGTTTCTCTGATAAATTCCTCATTTCTCAAATATATAGAGAATTTAGTCAAATTTCTTAGAAAAATATTCAGTCTTCATTTGATATATGGTCAAAGCATATGAAATGGTTGTTTTCAGATGAAGCAATCAAGTTATCAATAGTAATCTGGAAAAAATGCTCTAAATCAATATTGATTAGAAATTTCAAATTAAAATGCCTCTAAAGTATCACCTGACACCAATAAGATTGTCTAGGAAAATGACAAATGTTGAACAGGGGGTGGGAAAACTGACATAACAAATTCACTGTTGATGGAGCTGTGAATTGATTCAACCATTCTGGAGAGAAATTTTCAGCTATGCCCAAAGAAAAACAAAACTGCATACCCTCTAACTAACCAGTAGCACTAATAGGTCTATATCACAAAGAAATTAAAAATAAAGGAAAATTGCATAAATGTACAAAAATATTTATAGCTGCTCTTTTAGTGATGGCAGAGGACTAGAATTTGAGGGAATGCCTACCAATTAAAGAATATTTGAACAAGTTGTACTATTTGATTTTTATGGAATACTATTAGTCTGTAAGGAATGATCATGGCAGCTAGGTAGCAAGATGGATAGAACACCAGTCCTTGAGTCAGGAGCACCTGAATTAAAATATGGCCTCAGACACACGACACTTACTAACTGTGTAACCCTGGGCAAGTGACTCAATCCTAATTGCTTAGCTAAAAAAAAAAAAAAAGAAAAGAAAAGAAATGATAAGCAGAAGCTTTCCAAAAACCCTGGAAAACCTTTTTTTAAAATTTATTTAATATATTTAGTTTTTAGCATTGATTTTAACAAGAGTTTGAAATACGAATTTTGTCCTATTCTACCCTCCCACCCACTCCAAGATAGCGTATATTCTGGTTGCCCTGTTCCCCAGTCAGCCCTCCCTTCTGTCACCTCACTCCCCTCCCATCCCCTTTTCCCTTCCTTTTTTGTAGGGCAAGCCTGTGTATCTTATTTCCTAGTTGCAGGCAAAACCTTTTTTTTTTTTTTTGTATATGAACATCTGTTTTTAAAAACATTGAGTTCCACATTCTCTCCCCTCTTCCCTCCCCACCCACCCTCCCTAAGAAGTCAAGCAATTCAAAATAGGCCCCATGCATATTATTATGTAAAACCCTTCCACAATACTCATGTTGTGAAAGACTAACTATATTTTTCCTAACCTATCCCCCTGTTTTGAATTTTTTCCCTTGACTCTGTCCCTTTTCCAAAGTGTTTGTTTTTGATTACCTCCTCACTCATCTGCCCTCCCTTCTATCATCCCCCCTTTTTTATCTTCTTCCTCCTTCTTTCATGTGGGGTAAGATACACAACTGAGTGTGTATGGTGTTCCCTCCTCAGGTCAAATCTGACGAGAGCAAGATTCACTCATTCCCACTCACCTGCCTCGTCTTCCCTTCCTACAGAATTGCTTTTTCTTGCTACTTTTATGCGAGATAATTTACTCCATTCTGTCTCTCCCTTTCTCCCTCTCACAATATATTCCTCTCTTATCCCTTAGTTTGATTTTATTTTTTTTAGACATTATCCCTTCATATTCAACTCACCCTATGCCCTCTGTGTGTGTGTATATATATATATATATACATATATATGTGTGTATATATATATATACACACACATATACATATACATATATACACATACATATGTACATACACACATATATGTATATCTATACACACACACACACACACACACACACACATATATATTCATATTCCCTTCAGCTACCCTAATACTGAGGTCTTATGAATCATACACATCATCTTTCCATGTAGGAATGTAAACAAAACAGTTCAACTTTAGTAAGTCCCTTGTGATTTCTTTTTCTTGTTCTTTTTCATGATTACCTTTTCATGCTTCTCTTGAATCTTGTGTTTGAAAGTCAAATTTTCTACTCAGCTCTGGTCTTTTCACTGAGAAAGCGTGAAAATATTCTATGTTATTGAAAATCCATATTTTGCCTTGGAGCATGATACTCAGTTTTCCTGGGTAGGTGATTCTTGGTTTTAATCCTAGCTCCATTGACCTCCAGAATATCATATTCCAAGCCCTTCAGTCTCTTAATGTAAAGGCCACTAGGTCTTGGATTATTCTGATTATGTTTCCACAATACTCAAATTGTTTCTTTCTGGCTGCTTGCAGTATTTTCTCCTTGATCTGGGAGCTCTGGAATTTGGCAACAATATTGCTAGGAGTTTTCTTTTTGAGATCTATTTGAGGAGGTGACCTGTGGATTCTTTCAATTTCTATTTTGCCCTGTGGCTCTAGAATATCAGGGCAGTTCTCCTTGATAATTTCTTGAAAGATGATATCTAGGCTCTTTTTTTGATCATGGCTTTCAGGTAGTCCAATAATTTTTAAATTGTCTCTCCTGCATCTATTTTCCATGTCAATGGTTTTTCCAATGAGATATTTCACATCGTCTTCCACTTTTTCATTCCTTTGGTTCTGTTTTATAATATCTTGATTTCTCATCAAGTCACTAGCTTCCACTTGCTCCAATCTAATTTTTTTAAATTTAGTTTATTTATTTAACATATTTAGTTTTCAGCATTGTTTCTCACAAGAGTTTGAATTACAAATTTTCTCCCCATTTCTACCCTCCCCCCCACTCCAAGATGGCATATATTCTGGTTGCCCTGTTCCCCAGTCAGCCCTCCCTTCTGTCACCTCACTCCCCTCCCATCCACTTTTCCCTTTCTTTTTTGTAGGGCAAGCAAAATTTCTACTCCTCATTGCCTGTGTACCTTATTTTCTAGTTGCATGCAAATTTTTTATTTGTTTTTGAACGTCTGTTTTTAAAAACTTAGAGTTCCAAATTCTCCCCACTCCTCCCTTCCCACCCACCCTCCCCAAGAAGTCAAGCAATTCAACATAGGCCACATGTGTATCATTATGTATAACCCTTTCACAATACTCATGTTGTGAAAGATTAACTATATTTTGCTCCTTCCCAACACATCCCCCTTTATTGAATTTTCACCCTTGACCCTGTCCCCTTTTGAAAGTGTTTGTTTTTGATTACCTCCACCCCCATCTGCCCTCCCTTCCATCATCCCCCCCTTTTTTATCTTCTTCCCTCTTCTTTCCTGTGGGGTAAGATACCCAATTGGGTATGTATGGTATTCCCTCCTCAGGCCAAATCTGAGGAGAGCAAGGTTCACTCATTGTCCCCTCACCTGCCCTCTCCCCTCCTCACACAGAACTGCTTCCTCTTGCCACCTTTATGCGAGATAATCCACCCCATTCTGTCTGTCCCTATCTCTCTCTCTCAATATGTTCCTCTCTCATCCCTTAATGTGATTTTATTTCTTTTAGATATCTTCCCTTTATCTTCAACTCATCCTGTGTCTGCTCTCTCTCCCTCCCTCTCTCTCTCTCTCTCTCTCTCTCTCTCTCTCTCTCTCTATTTTTATATATATATATATATATATATATATATATATATATATATATACATATACACATAGATATATACATACATACACATTCACTTATATATATATATACACACATAAACATATATACATATATGCATATTCCCTTCAGCTACCCTAATACTGAGGTCTCATGAATCATACATGTTATCTTTCCATGTAGGAATGTAAACAAAACAGTTCAACTCTAGTAAGTCCCTTGCAATTTCTTTTTCTTGATTACCTTTTCATTCTTCTCTTGATTCTTGTGTTTGAAAGTCAAATTTTCTATTCAGTTCTGGTCTTTTCACTGAGAAAGCTTGAAAGTCCTCTATTTTATTAAAAATCTATATTTTGCCTTGGAGCATGACACTCAGTTTTGCTGGGTTTTAATCCTAGCTCCATTGACCTCCAGAATATCGTATTCCAAGCCCTTCGATCCCTTAATGTAGAAGCTGCCAGATCTTGGGTATTCTGATTGGGTTTCCACAATACTCAAATTGTTTCTTTCTGGCTGCTTGCAGTATTTTCTCCTTGATCTGGGAGCTCTGGAATTTGGCGACAGTATTCCTAGGAGATTTCTTTTGGGATCTATTTGAGGAGGCGATCGATGGATTCTTTCAATTTCTATTTTGCCCTGTGGCTCTAGAATATCAGGGCAGTTCTCCTTGATAGTTTCTTAAAAGATGATATCTAGGTTCTTTTTTTGATCATGGCTTTCAGGTAGTCCATTAATTTTATATTATCTCTCCTGGATCTATTTTCTAGGTCAGTGGTTTTTCCAATGAGATATTTCACATTGTCCTCCATTTTTTCATTCCTTTGGTTCTGTTTTATAATATCTTGATTTCTCATAATGTCACTAGCTTCCACTTGCTCCAATCTAATTTTTAAAGTAGTATTTTCTTCAGTGGTCTTTTGGACCTCCTTTTCCATTTGGCTAATTCTGCCTTTCAAGGCATTCTTCTCCTCATTGGCTTTTTGGAGCTCTTTTGCCATTTGAGTTAGTCTAGTTTTTAAGGTGTTGTTTTCTTCAGTGTATTTTTCAGTATTTTTTGGGTCTCCTTTAGCCAGTCCTCTACTTCTGTAACTTGCTTTTCCAAATCCTTTTTGAGCTCTTCCATGGCCTGGGACCAGTTCATGTTTTTCTTGGAGGCTTTTGGTGTAGGCTCTTTGACTTTGTTAACTTCTTCTGTCTGTATGTTTTGGTCTTCTTTGTCACCAAAGAAAGAATCCAAAGTCTGTGACTGAATCTGGGTGCGTTTTCGCTGCCTGGCCATATACCCAACCAACTAACATTGCCCTTGAGTTTTCCACTGGGGTGTGACTGCTTGCAGAGTAAAGAGTTCTATGTTCCACCTTTGGGGTGGATGTGCCAGCTCTGCCACACCAGCACTGCTCCTTCCCCAAGAACCCCCAACCCGGCCTGGGCTTAGATCTTCAGCAGGCTGTGCACGCTGCTCTGATCCATCACTTAATTCCTCCCACCAGGTTGGCCTGGGGCCAGAAGCAACTGCAGCTGTAGTTCTGTAGCTGCACCACCTCTGCTGCCCCCAGGGCAGTGGCTGAACTGTGAATTCCTTTCACGCTATCCCTGCAGCTTTTTCCACTAACCTTTTCTGTTGTGTTTGATGTTTGTGGAATTGTTTACCTGTGAGATTTATGGATAAGGGAAGAATTTATGGCCAAGGAAGAGATAGAGAGTGCTACAAAATGCAAAATGTATAATTTTGAATATGTCATATTGAAAAGTTTTTGTATAAACAAAGCCAATGCAGCTAAGATTAGGAGGGAAGCAGAAAAGTGGGAAAGAATGTTTTATAAATAGTGTCACTGATAAAGGTCTCATCTCCAAAATATACAGGCAACTGAGTCAAATTCGTAAGTATATAAATCATTCCCTAATTAAGAAATGGTCAAAGGCTATCAACAGGCAGTTTTCAGAGGAAGAAATTAAAGATATCTATAGTCATATGAAAAAATGCTCTCAATGGCTATTAATCAGAGAAATGCAAGTCAAAACAACTCTTAGTTACCACATCTCTTCTATCAGATTTCAACATGACAAAACAGGAAAATGATAAATGTTGGAGAGGATGTGGCAAAATTGGAACACTGTTACGTTGTTGGTGGAGTTGTGAATTGATGCAGCCATTCTGGAGAGTAATTTGGAACTATGCCCAAAGGGCTATAAATATATGCTTACCCTTTGACCCAACAATACCACTTCTGGGGCTATATCCCAAATATATCATAGAAGTGGGAAGTGGACCTTTATGTACAAAAGTATTTATAACAGCTCTTTTTGTGGTAGCAAAGAATTGGAAATCAGGGGGATGCTCATTAACTGTGGAATGGCTAAACAAGCTGTCCTATGTGAATGTAATGGAATACTATTGTGCTGTAAGACATGGAGCACAAACAAACTTCATAATAACCTGGAAAGACCTATGTGATCTGATACTCAGTGAGAGGAGCAGAACCTGGAGAACATTATACATGATTACAGATACATGGTGTCTGTGATTACTAACTTTGATAGACTTGTCTCCTTTCAGCAATACAAGGTTCTAAGACAGCTCCAAAATACTCATGATGGAAAAAGCTGTACACATCCAGTGAAAGAATTACAGAGGGTGAATGCAGATTGATGTAAACTATTTGCTCTCTCTTTTTTTTTTACTTTTCTTCTTTTTTGGTTTTGTTTCTTCTTTCTCATGATTCATTTCATTGGTTATAATTCTTCTTTACAACTTGACAATTATGTAAATAAAGTTAATGTGAATACATATGTAGAGTATATTTTGATTATATGCTATCTTCCTAGTGTGGGTGGGGAGAGTGAGGGGGAGAAAATTTGGGACTCAAAAATTTGTGGAACCGACTGTTGTAAACTAAAAATAAAGAATACATTTTTTTTTAAAAAAAGAAATTACCAATGGAGTAAGAATGCATATTGAAGCATACCATTTTCAAACTTTTTTTCATTTTTTGTCTGTTTTCTTTTATAGCATGACTAATGTGAAAACATGTTTTGCATGATTCAGATATATAACACATCAAATTGCTTGTCATCCTAGAGAAGGGGGAGTTATGGGAAGAAGGGACTTAGAAACTCAACATTAAAAAAAATGAATGTTATAATTGTTTGTACATGCATTTGGGGAAAAAACTAAATATCAACTACTTTCTCAGGCAAAAAAAAGGAAAAAAAATGATAAAATTTAAAAGTTGAGGAGGGACTGGATTCCAGGCACAGGGATAGTCAGTTCAAAGAAGATGGGGAATGGATTTTAATACATGAAGGATAAGATAGTTTGACTAAATGATAAGATATATGAAGATTTTAATATATCAAAGCCCTCAAACGGAAAGATTGCGCCAAATGTGTTGGGTTTTAAATGTCCTAGATATTTTATCATGCCCTTATGGGTAATCAGGAGCTCTTGGAAAAATTATTGGTCAGAACTGTGACATGGTTAGACCTGTCATATAAGAAGCTTACTTCCTTTCATTTTAGTGATGGAGAGAATGTATTAGAGAGGCATGAGACCTGAGTGAGGGAAACATATTAAGAATTTATTAAGTTCAGGATAATAAGTTACAATGCAACTCAAAAATATCAGTTTAGACTAGTAAACATTAAGGTATAGGTTCATCACGAGGATTGAGCCATACATCTGACTGAACAGCCTTTAACAAGGGTAAAAACTACATTTAAATTCCAAATAGAATTTTTTAAAGCAAGTCATATTCTATTGGAAATTGAAGAGATGTCCATCAGTTGGAGAATATCTGAACAAGTTATGGTATATCATTGTGGAATCATGGAATAATATTGTGCTATAGGAAATGACAAGGGAGATTGTTTTGGAAAAAACCTGGGTAGACATATATGAACTGATGAAAAGTGATGTGAGAAGAACCAAGATTATATTGTATACAGTAACAGCAATATTATAACACTGTAAACTGTGAACGACAACTAATCTATACAGTTATTCAAGACAATTTCGAAGGACTCATGATAGGACTCAGCAATACAATGATGGAAAATGATATCCATATCCACAGAAAGAACTGATGGAATCTTAATTCAGGTCACATCATACTATTTTCACTTTCTTCATTTTTAGTGTGTGTTTTTTCTTTTTTTCTGTTTCATTAACAACATTACTACTGTGGAGATATTTTTTGTTTTACATGATTGCACATATAGAATCTATATCAGATTGCTAGCCATCTTGATGAGGGGAGGTGAGGAAAAGAGGGAGAAAAGTTTAGAACTTAAAGTCTTATAAAAATAAATGTTGAAAATGATCTTTGCATGTAATCAGAAAAAATATTATTTTCATAAAAAAGGAAATATAAGTGGCTAGTTAACAAATGGAAGAAACAAGTGTAGAGAGCCATTTCTAGGGATTTTTCTTGGAAAGTAGGAAAATATAGAATGATACCTGGGGAAGATGATAATATTCTTTGAGGATTGAAAAAATAAAAAGAAAGTAACCAATGCTGAGAAATGCAAATGAAAGAGAGAGAGAGAGAGAGAGAGAGAGAGAGAGAGAGAGAGAGAGAGAATGAGAAGTAACAAATGGGGAAATTGGGAGAAGATAGGATCAAAGATATGTCCAGTATACAAAGACTGCTTTTAGCAAGAAGGACTACTTCATCAGAGACTGGAGGAACAGATTAAAATGGTAAGGTATAATATTAAGAAAATTAGCATATGTTCAGAGCAACCAATGTGAGAAATGGGATAGGGAATCAACTAGGGCCCAACATAAGGCTTATCTTGCTGCAACACAAACCAGATTGAGCGTAGATTACAAAAGTTTGCAATGGTTGGTGTTTAGAAAGATTTCATAGAAATAGGACCAGGGGGGACAATGCTTGAATCTTATTCTCATCATAATTAACTCAAAGAAGGAATAGCACACATATTCAATTGGGTATACAAATCTCTCTTACTGTATAGGACAGTAGGAGAGGAAGGGGATACAAGGAAGTAGGGGACTGATAGAATAGAGGGTGAATTGGGGCAAGTGATGGTCAGAAGCAAAACACTTTTGAGGAAGGACAGAGTGAAAGGAGAAGGATAAATGAGGGAAAATAACATGGAGGTAAATATACTCCATTACTAATCATAACTGTGAAAAAAATCTTACTGCTAGTTTATCTGCTAAAGACTTCAGTTCTCAAGTATATGGAGAATGGCATCAAATCTATAAGAATAAAGTCATTCTCCAATTAACAAATGGCCAAAGGACATAAACAGGCAATTTTCAAACAAAGAAATCAGATTATCTATAATCACATGAAAATACTCTAATTTACTATTGAATACAGAAATGAAAATTAAACAACTGTGAGATACTACCCTCGTGTCTATCAGATTGGCTAATATGACATAAAAGGAAAATGGCAAATGTTGGAGGTGATGTGGGAAAATTGGGACACTAACTCACTGATGATAGAGTGGTGAAACAATTTGGAACCATAAGGCTATAAAACCTTATATACCCTTTTACCCAAATAACAGCAATGCTAGTTATGTATTGCAAAGACATTTTTAAAAGGGAAAATGATCTATATATACAAAAATATTTATGGCAGCTCTTTTTGTGATCACAAAGAAGCGGAAATTGAGGTAATGCCCACCAATTGGGGAATTGCTGTAAGAAATGATGAGAAGGATGTTTTCCAAAAAAATACTGGAAGGATTTAAATGAACTGATAAAAAATGAGTTGAGCAGAACCAGAAGAATATCATATACATTAAGAGAAATATAAATGTGAATGCCTTAGCTATCTATTCTCAGCAATAGAATGATCCTAATCAATTTCAAAGAACTTATGATGAAAAATGCTATCCATCTACAGAGAGAGAAGTGATATGAGTCTGAATGCAGAATGAAGAATTCTTTTTTAAACTTTCATTATTTTTTCTGTTTTTTTTTGTTCTGCATTTTCTTTCAAAACATGACTAATATAGAAATATGTTTTGCCTGACAGCACATGTATAACACATCCAATTGCTTGCTGTGTTAGGGAGAGGGAAGATGGGAGCAAAGACAAGATTTGGAACTCAATTTTTAAAATGAATATTAAAATTATTTTATATATAATTGGGAAAATATACAAAAAAAGAAATAGGATCAGGGAACATGTGACACAAGATTAGAGAATAACATAGAATTGAAATGGTTAGCTAAGATATTGAGATTAAGAAAGAAGGAAAATCTGAGAGTACTGTAGATATCTGAGGGCCTTAGTGTGGATAAAGAATACATTTTCTTTTTTTTTTCCACGGGGACATCCCTTCATTTTCCAATTTTAAAAGGTAGGAATACAAAGGATTACACATTGTGAACAATTAGAGACCTCAAGGATCATTTAATAAGAGCCTCTCATTTTAGAGATAAGTGAGACTAGGGAAAAGAGAAGTGACTAAGTCAGGGTCGTACAGTCAGGTAAAGGCAGCCAGCATTGGACCAGACCTCTCAGGGGCGGGGGGAGGGGTGGGGGTGGGGGGTGGGGAGGTTATCAAGGGTTGTAGTTAAGTCTTCTCTTGGCCTTGGGATGGGGCCTGGCTGAGCGCTTAGGAGGGTGGGAGGCCGATGATCTTTGGTTTGGGGGCTATCTGATCATCTGACTGGGAGTGATATAGGCCCCTGGCCCCTGGATCTGTGTGGGTTCCAAGTCAGGCTGGAGCTGACCACTGGAACAGCCAGAACTCTCTTCAGTTTCTGTACCGAGTCCTGCCTCCAAGGGCGGTAAACATTGCATGCTGTGAAGCTGGGCTGCCCAGGGGGCCTTTGGGGAGAGTGGTTCCAGAAAGATGGTCCCAACTGCAAGTGAGACTACGATTTCTTCTTCTCAGAGTTTTGTATTATCTGGGCATAATCTATATCTTTTTAAGTTGGGAAGTGCCGGCTGGAGGTCCTTGGGGAAATCTGGGCCTTTTCCTACTTGAGTAGATCAAGGGGCATTTCACCTGGGAGATCCAGGGAGGACAGAAGGTTATACTGTTTCACCAGCTGGGGGTAGATAGGGTCAAGCTCTGTCCGCATCTTATTTTCACAGGTTATAATTAGATCCTTTACTTCCATTCTGGCTGCTGGAAGGGTGGCAGCTCCTCTGTTGGTGGTGGCAGTGGTGGTGGTGTTGGCAGAGGGTGTCAGGCCCCTTCTCCACGAGGGCTGCTCGCCTCAATGACGGTAGCAAGGACCTCCTACCGGTTCAGGATCAAGGCGCGCTCATGTCCATTACACATGAAAGTGACCTAGGTTAGGATTCCATTGCTCACCACTACATCCCTGGAGGAGGGCAGGTGTTGTTTCTTTGTTTTTCGATCTTTACTCTCTTCCGCCCTCGATGCCCCGCCCAATCAAGAGGCTTTAAGCAGTAGGGGCATAATCAACGTTTGCTAAAGGAGTGAGCATATGGAATGGCCTGCCAGGGGTCCCCTAATTGGGACTCTCCAAGCTTACGCTTGAGGGCCTTCGGTGGGGGATATGAGGATGCTTGTTCGGTTACGGGGTGGGCTGAATGGCCTCTGCTGTCCTTCCCAGCTCCCGAGGCTTGGAACCCTAAGAATGAATGAATGAATGAAGGAAAGTGCTGGCAGTGATTGACAGAAGCTCCCGAGAGAACTTCACAGGGTTCTTCGACAGGCGGCGGGCGAGAGAGAGAGAGAGAGAGAGAGAGAGAGAGAGAGAGAGAGAGAGAGAGAGAGAGAGAGAGAGAGAGAGAGAGACGGAGAGAAAGAAAGAGAGGGAGGGAGGGAGGAGGGGGAAAGGGGAAGGGAGGAGAGGAGGAGAGGGAGAGAGGGAGAGATAGGGAGAGAGAGCGCGAAAGAGGAATAGAGAGCGAGAGGAAGAATACATTTTCTACTAAAACAAAGGGCATGGAGAAATAGAACGAAAGGAAGCTATTTTAAGCTGACGTTCTATGTTAAAGATTTGCAATAGAATATTAGGTAACATATCTCTTATTCTTTCTTATATAAAGATATCAAATTTTAACATGATTGTCCTATTTAATATTCTAGTCATAGTCCTCCATGGTTTCAAAAAAGTTTAAAGTTATATACAAGAAATTATAGCAAAAATCAAAGAATGCTAGTTTCAAGGGGCTGAAGTACTTCTCAATATGTTGTCACCTTAACTCTTGTGTCTCTGCATTACACATACCTTAGTCATCCCAGATGAAAAACAAAACAAAACACGTTGACTATGTATAAATATTTTGTGTTCCTAAACTGAAAAGGTGATTGGATCAAGGCAAGAAATCAAAATTTGACCAATTATTCATTAGATAAATCATACACCCAAGTTAAGAAACGCAAATTTCTCCTCTGTCTACATTGAACATAACAATAAAGCTGATTTTTTTATATGCTTAGGCTGAATTGGGCAGTTTTACGCAAAATGTTTAATGAAGAAAGGAAAGAAATGAAGACTATAATATAGACTTTTTAAAATGGTGTCTTCACGTTACAGCATTTACTGTCATCTGTTCAATTTGTTTCTAAATAATCTCAAATTTGGCTACACGAAAAAGGACCAAAAAGGCTAAAGAACTGCATGTCTTTAGATGTTATTGCTACAAAGACAAAATAAAAATAAAATCTGTATGCATAAATATATCATTCTGTTGGGAAGGTACAGGGAACATGGGGGAAAATATCTGAAGCATCTAATGGGCATTTATAAATAGATAGAGACATAGAAATATAGATGGACATAAATAACTATACATATATACTATACATATGCAAATATATATGTATATACACAATTCTTAGAGATTTAAAACAACAGATTTTAGTTGAGATGGAAGTTAAGGGAGAAAGTTGTTCACATATGCATGCTCAATTTAGTATGATTGAATATAAATATTTGAGATACATGGAAAAGGAAATCAATAGAAATATATAGTCATTCACAGAAGACAAAAATGAAAAGTGGTAGAAATAGTGCATATTGTTTCAGACATTGATACTCACATAGAGAAATTTTTGATAATTAAATGAAGTAATGATCTTATTACAAAGAAACACATCAAACTGCATAGTTATAACTGAGACTTTTTGATATGCCACTGTGACCTGATGAATGGATAGAGAAGACTTCCCAGCAAAATAATAAAAAAAAATTTTTTGAAACTTTTAACCAAATTTTCATTGATCAAGAGACAAATGATGCTGAAGATAAAGTTATGAAAATAAGGGTTATTAATAAAATTGGGTTTTGGCCTATGCCATCTAGATTGGGTTTGGTTTGGTCTCTATTTTTTACAAACTTTGTGAATTTAGACAACTATCAGACAAGTCCAGCCCTCTCATTTTACAGAAGTTACTTAAAATATCTAAGTTCACCAAACAATAATGTACAGATCTGCAATTTGAATGCAGTTCTGACTCCACATCAAGTGTTCCTTCCACTAATTTACAAATCATAAATGTTCCAAAAGACCTCTTCAGATCTATCATTGGTAACAATATATTTGACCTCTAACATATTCTAAATATTTGTGTAGGCAGAAGGCGGTAGAATGACTATGCTCTACTTTGCAAAGGAGCTTCTAGTGCAGTTACATCACATGTATCTGCTGGATTAAGAGGATAACTTCCTATCTTTAATAAGAAATCATGGATATTGGATTGAAGAATTCTGTTCATAATCATGAGATCAGACTGTGTTCATTCAAAACAAATCTTTTCACTGGAAGTACTTTCTGTATTGATAGACATGTCTTACCTTTGAAGAAAGAACCTATGGGGAGGGTTTGGAGGAAGGTAATTAGAAAAACATGATCTGACTAGACCAGTAATAGGAATAGTATCTTTGGGTACTTAGAATATTTCCATTCTTCCTTTTCTCCAGGTTCTAGGACACAAGCTAAGATGATTGCTTTCACTCATCTGGTGCTTGGGAACTAGAAAGCCTCTTGTCTTTGGCACTCCATTTTCTTTCTTCCCAGGGTAAAAGGGAGGAGCATAATCCTGTTCTGTACTTCCCCTTGAAGAAGTTAAACACCTTGAGTGTAGGGGCTATTCAGATTTTGTCTGTCTCCCCACCACATGGCACAGTGCTCAGTTCTATATGGTGTAGTAGACTTTAAAAACTTTCAATCAAGAAAACTCCACAGCTAATGTAGATTAGCAACTGCTATGAATTTAGTGGACACTTTAAATGAGCAGAGGAGAGGATTCATGGCCACATGTTAATTGTGCTCTTCTCCTTTAATTTCACTCAATCTTTCATTGTTAATAGCTTGAAAGTCTATATTATCCTAATTGAAACAGGTCATTTTTTTACTTTTTATTTTTTTAATGTATGGAATACAACAAGAATTCCCATAATACAGTGTAATAAAAAAGGTGATTGCACATGAAACAGCAGATCTATTTTCCTTGACTTGCTACCTCTTTCAAATATACAACCAAATTATCATGTAAATATCTCTTTTTTCTTCTTTACCTCCCACTCTAAAGATGGCTCCCATTAGAACCAAATAGGTGTGTGTATACATATACTTAAATGTGCATATATACCTATACACACTCAGATATATATATATATATATATTTATATACATATATGTAAAAATTATCTAACATACACATTTCTTTTTATAGGTTGTTATTTCTATATAGGATTACATAATTACACACACAGAGTTATGTAAAAATCCCATATATATTAGGGTTTATTTTTTTCCTTTTTATTTTTTATCTTTTCCCCAGTTATAGATCAAAAAAACTTAGTATTCATTTTTATAAAATTTTGAATTCCAAAATTTTCCCTCCTCCCCTCCCTTATTCTGAAAATGGTAAGCAGTTTGATATAGTCTATTCATGTACTAGTGTGTAAAAATATTTTCATATTAGTCACAATTGTAAAAGAATACTGGAGCAATATAAAAAATGAGAAAAATAAAGATGGTGAGAAAATATGCTTTGATCAGCATTCAGAGTCCATAAGTTCTCTATCTAGATATGGATAGCATTTTCCTTTATGAGTGCTTTGGACTTGTGTTGGATCATTGTGTTGCTGAGAATAGCTGAGTCATAGTTGGTCATCACCCAATGTTGTTGACACTATGTACAATGTTTTCCTAGTTCTGCTCATTTCACTTTGCATAAGTTTATAAAAGTCTTTCTAGGTTTTTCTGAAATCTGCCTGTTCATCATTTCTTATTGCAAAATAACATTCCATCACATTCATATTCCACAGTTTATTCAGCCATTCCCCAGTTGATGTGCATCTTCCACAATTTCCAATATTCTGCCACCACAAAAAGAACTGCTATTAATATTTTTTACACCTGTAGGTCATTTTGTTTCCCTTTTTTATGTTCTCCTTGGGTTATAGACCTAATAATGATATTATTTGATCAAAAGGTATGCACAGTTTGGTTGCCCTTTGGGCATATTTACCAATTGCTCTCCAGAATTGTCAGATCAATTCACAACTCCACCAACAATGCATTAGTGTCCCTGTTTCCCCACATCCTCTCCAACATTTAACATTTTACTTCTTTTGTTATGTAAGTTAATCTTATAGGTGTGATGTGGCACCTCAGAGTTGTTTTGATTTGTATTTCTCTAATCAATAGTGATTTAGAACATGTTTTCATGTGACTATAGATAGCTTTAATTTCCTCACCTGAAAACTTCCTGATCATATCCCTTGACCGTTTATCAATTGAGGAATGACTTTTACTCTTATAAATTTGACTCAATTCTCTATATATTTTAGAAATGAGGCTTTATCAGAGACCCTGGCTGCAAAAATTGTTTCTCAGCTTTTTGCTTTTTGGTTGCACTGGATTTGTTTCTGCAAAACCCTTTTTAATTTAACATAACAGAAATATTTTATATTTTGCAAGTATATCTTTTGTTTAGTAATAAATTCTTCCCCTCCCCATAGATCTGAAAGGTAGACTATTTCTTGTTCTTCTGATTTCCTTATGGAGTCACCCTTTCGTTAAACCAAGCACCCATTTTGGCCATATCTTGGTTACACCCTTTGAGATGTTGGTCTACACTTAGTTTGTGTCCTATTGTTTTCCAGCTTCCCAGTAGTTTTTGTCAAATAGTGGGTTGTTATCCCAAAAGCTGTGGTCCTTGGTTTAATTGAACACTATGCTATTATGTCCATTGACTATAGTGTAGCTATTGATCTACTCTGCTATCTGCTTAGGTTTTATGGAAGAATTCATACCATTAACATTCATAGTAATGATTACTACCTACTTACTTCCTTCCATCCTATTCTTCCTCCTGTTTGTCATCTCTCTCTTTTCACCTTTTCCATTCTGCCTAGTGTTTGCTTCAGTCTACTACCACCCTCCATTCACCCTCCTTTCTGTAAGTCACAACACCCCATTTACTTGATCTCTTCCCCTCCTACTTCCCTGTCAGATAAGGTAGATTTCTATATTCAACTGATTAAGTATATTATTCCCTCTTTGAACCAATACTGACTGCAGTGGGGTTCATGCAATACCCATCACTTACCCTCCCATCTTGGCCTCCACTGTTAAAAAGGTATTTGCCCCTCTCCATGTGGAATAATTTACCCCCTTCTACCTCTCCCTTTCATTTCACCTACTGCACTCTTCTTTCTCTTCCCTTAATTTTTATATAATTCCCTCAAATTCATCTTATACCAATAACCTCTGTCTATGTATGTTCCTTCTATCTATAGTAGTGGTGATACTGTTTTTTTAAGAATTACAAGTATCAAGCAAATTAGGAGAGCAAGGAATAGTTTATCTGTCACATCTATGGAAAAGGGAAGAATTTATAACCAAGAACATTGTGAAATGAGCAATTAATTATTTTGGTTACATTAAATTAGAAAAGGTTTTTGCACAAATAAAACCAAAGCAACCAAGATGAGAAGAAAACCAGACAGCTGGGAAGCTTTTTACCACCAGTGTTTTTCTGATAAAGGCCTCAGTTCTCAAATATATAGAGAATATAGTCAAATTTATAAGAATACAAGTCATTCAGCAGTTGATAAATGGTCAAAGGTTATGAATAGGCAATTTTCAGAAGAAATTAAAGCTACATATAGCCATATGAAAAAAATACTGTAAATCACTATTGATTAGAGAAATGCAAAATCAAGTAACTTTTAGATACTAACTTGCACCTATCAGATTGGCTAATATGACAGATAAAGAAAATGACAAATGTTGAAATGTGAGAAACTTGGAACACTGATGCACTGTTTGGGGGAGTTGTGAACTGATCCAACCATTCTAGGGAGCAATTTGGAACTATCCCTAAAGGGCTATAAAACTGTATATACTCTTTGATCCATCAATAGCACTACTAGATCTATATCCCAAAGAGATCATAAATAGGGAAAAGAACCACATATACAAAAAATATTTATAGCAGCATTTTTTGTAGTGGCACCACATTGGAAGTTGAGGGGGTGTGCATCAATTTTGGAATGGCTTAACAAGTTGTGGTATATGAATGTAATGGAACACTATTGTTCTATAAGAAATGATGAGCAGGTGGATTTTAGAAAATTCTGGAACGACTTACATGAATTAATGCTGAGTGAAGTGAGCAGAACAGGAGAACATCGCACACAGTAACAGCAACATTGTGTGATGATTAACTATGACAGAAGTAGCTCTTCTCAGCAATACAATGATCTGAGAAAATTCCAAAGACTCATGATGAAAATGTCAATCACTTCCAGAGGAAGAATTATGGAGTCTGAATGCAGATAGAAAAACACTATTTTCTCTTTTTTCCCCATTTCTTCTGTTTTTTCCCCTATTGTTCTGATTCTTCTCTCACAACATGACTATCATAGATTTATGTTTATCACGATCATACATGTATAACTTAGATCAGATTGATTATTTTCTTCAGGAGGGGAAAAAGGAGGAAGAGAGGTAGAAAAATTTGGAACTGAAAATTTTACGAAAATGAATGTTTAAAACTATATTTACATATAATTGGGAAAAATGCTACTAAAGGGAAAATAGAATTAGAGGTATCATCTTCCCATATAGCAATATAAATATTTTAGCTCTATTGAATCCCTTGTGTTTTCTTTTTCCTTTTTTTCTGTTTATGCTTCCCTTGGGTCTTGATATTGGAGGTCAAATTTTTGGTTTAATTCTGATCTTCTACTTATGAAAACTTGAAATCTTTCTATTTCATTGAATAGCCATTTTCTCCCATGATATATTAATTTTTCTGGGTAAGTGATTCTTAAGTGTAGTCCTAGCTCCTTTGACTTCTGGAATATCATGATTCATGACCTCCTTTTCTTTAGTGTTGCAGCTTCCGAGTCCTATGTAATCATGGTTCTACCTCTCTAATAATTGAATTATTTATTTCTCATCACTTACAGTAATGTTTTCCTTCATCTCATAGTTCTGAAATTTGACTATAATGTTCCAAGAAGTTTTTATTTTGGTATCTCTTTCTTGAGATTTTTTTTTCCCTCTGGTTGCAGGATATCAATGCAGTTTTCCTTGATAATTTCTTGAAAGATGCTATCAAGGTCCTCCTTTTGATTTTGACTTTATGGTAGTCCAGTGACTCTGATTCTCTCCTGAATCTATTTTCTAGGTAGGTTGCTTTTCCTATGAGATATTTTGAAGTGTCTTCCATTTTTCCATTCTTTTGAATTTGCTTGACTGATGCATGATGTCTCATAGAGTAATTAGTTTCCACTTGCCAAAATTTCACTCTTAAGGTATTGTTTTCCTCAATGAGCTTTTGTATTTTCTTCTCCATTTGGCTAATTGCACTCCTTTTTGGTAATTTTTAAAAAAAATTAAACCTAAATACAAAGTAAAGAAAAAAGATACAAACTTAAATACTAAAACTGAAGTAAAAAAGGGGGGGGAGGGGATGAAGCATTGCCATACGCACAGCAGAACATGAGAAAGGATTCAAAATACAGAGCAATAAACTTCCATTTCAAGAAAGCCTATACAATGAATATTATATGTTGTGTTCAGAGTTGTCCATCTTTTCTTTGCTTCCTTCTTAATTTCTTTTTGTTCTCTGCTGTGAATTTTTTACTTTATTCTTTCTCCCCTTCCCCCTCATTGTAGTCATTTACAAATATTCATTCATTTATTCATTTATAGTTTTCAGCCTTCACTTTTATAAGATTTTGAGTTCTAAATTTTCCCCCTCCCTAATCTTCAAGATGTAATGAAATCTTATATAGGCTATACATGTACAATCATATTACACATATTTCCATATTAGTCATGTTGTAAAAGAAGAATCAGAACAAAAGGGGAAAATCATGAGAAAGAAAAATAAATAGAGAAAATGGTATGCTTTGTGTTCAGATGTCACAATTCTTTCTCTGTATATGGATAGCATTTTCCATCACGGGTCTTTTGGAATTTACTTCAATCATTGCCTTGCTAAGAAGAGCTAATTTTATCAAGGTTGGTCATCGCACAATGTTGCTGTTACTGTGTCCAAATTCTTTCTTCTGGTTCTGCTAAGTTCACTCAGCTTCAGTTCATGCAAGTTTTCCAGGTTTTTCTGAAATTCTCCCCATCATTATTTCTTATGGAATAATAATATTTCATTACATTCATGTCCCACAAATTCTTCAGTCATTCCTCAGTTGTTGGGAATCCCTTCAATTTCCCATTCTTTTCCACCACAAAAATAGAGCTGCTATAAATATTTTTTGTAGGTGTGGGTCCTTTTCCTTATTTTATGATCACTCTAATTTATTTTCCCCATTTTTCTTCTATCTCTCTTATATGATTTTATACTCCTTTTGAGCTCTTCTATGAGTTCTTTCTGGGCTTGAGACCATTTCTCATTTTTCTTTCATGGTTTTGCCCATAAGCTCTTTAACATTATTTTCCCCTTCTGAGTTTGTGTCTTGGTCTTCCCTGTCACCATAATAATTTTCTATGGTTCGAATCATTTTTGTGGTTTTTTACTCTCCCTCCTACCCCCAATTTTCCTTTCTATTAAATCTGAGCTCTTATTCCAGGGTGCAAGGGACACTGTCTCTGCTTAATGCTTGCTGTACTGATGTTGCCCTGAGACCCACAGGGTACCTTCATGTGTAGTGCTATCCTAAGGGGGTGATGTGGGAAGTTACTGGTGCTGCTGGAGGCCTTAGGTGTCTGGCAGCATACTTGGTGTTGAGCTGGGGTCCAAGTGGTATTTCCTGGCATGTGCTGTTGTCCAGAGGGGTGTTTTTGCATTTCCGTTGGGTTACACTGTAGCATATGGAGGTCTGGTCACTGGAGGATGTTTATTTGCTTAGAGCTACACTGAAGCTTGTGGTGGTTCTTGGTGCTAGAATCTATGGGTTCTCCTGGCTATGCTAGTTCACTGGGGGTCCTGGTTTTGGTGTTTGCCTGCTCTGCCATAGTGCGATTCAGGATCACCCACTGGTTCGCTGAGATGGGGCTTGCTGCTGGTTTGCTGGGATGCTTCCTGTCCTAGAATGTACTTCCCTTTTACTTGAGTGAGGCATACCATTCTTGCATCTTTTCCAAGTTTTTTGTGCTAAAATATTGTTTCACCTCATCTTTTTGTTAGTTCTTTTATACCAGGATTTGTTCTGGGGCATTATTTTGTGTTTTTGGAGGAGAATTTGGGAGAGCTTTAGTGATTTACTGCTTAATTGACCATCTTGGCTCCTGGAAGTCTACGCATACTTCTTTTCATCAGATATTTCTCTAGATGCAGATGGCATCTTTCTTCACATATCCATTACAGATAAGCTGTTTGCTCAAAATTGTTTTTAAAACAATAGTATTGCTACTGTATAAAATGGTCTTTTAGTTCTGCTTATTTCACTCTTCACTATTTTGTGCAAGTCCTTCCATGTTTTTTTTTTTTTAAAATCATTGATCTCATCATTTCCTACAGAATATCAGTATTCTATCACAGCCATATACCACATCTTGTTGAGCTATTCCCCACATGATGGACATACATAGAATTTACAATTCTTTGTCACTACAGAGAAAGCTACTTTAAATATTCTAGAACATATAGGTTCTTTTCCCCTTTCCTTAATTATCTTCAGAAAAAGACTAGGCTGTGGTATTGCTGGATCAAAGTGTGTAGAAATTTTAATAACTCTTTGGGCATATTTCCAGACTGCTCTTCAAAATGGTTGGATCATTCCATAATTCCACCAACAAAGAATTACTTTCCCACTTTTTCCACATCCCCTCCAACATTTATCACTTTCCCCTTATATCATTTAAGTGAATCTAGTAGGTTTAAAATGACATCTCAAGGTTGTTATAATTTGCATTTCTGCAATCAATGATTTAGAACATTTTTATATGTTTATAAGTTATTTTGATTTCTTCATCAGAAAACTCCCTGTTTGTATCCTGTGACCATTTATCAATTGAGGGATGACTTATGTTTTTATACATTTGTCAATGTTCTTTATATACTTTAGATATGAGACCTTTATCTGATAAAATATCTATGATTTTTCCTCCCCCAATTTTCTGCTTTCCTTCTGACCTTGGCAACATTTTTTTTATTTCTACAAATTTTTTTTTGAAATTTCATGTTATAAAATTATCGATTTTACTCCTAACATTGATTTCTATCTCTTATTTGTTGATAAATTGTTTACCTGTTGTTTACCTATAGTATGTTCTGTGTTCTTATAGCTTTCTTGTAAAGTTTCTCATTATATCTAGGTTATGTTTCCATTTTTACCTTATCTTGGTAAATGGTATAAGATAGTGGTTTATGCCAAATTATTTGCGTATACTATTTTCCTTTTCAGCTTCTCTTTTTGCCATATTCCTGTAAATTTATCTTCTCTCTTTACCCTGTTATTTCTTATTTTATCCACACCACCCTTCTGAAAGTCCCCCCCCCCCATTCCCCACTTGCCTCACTTTTCTAGAAGTTTAGAAGTTTTCTAAAGCTCTTCAGATGTATGTATTATTTCCTCTTCAGCACAGTGAGATTCCAATATTACCAGCCCTTTCTCTCCACCTACTTCATCTGTATAAGTCCTCCTTTTCACTTCCCATTTTCCTAAGATAATTTCTCCTTTTAACCTTTTCCCATCCAATTTTGCTAATCACCTCCTCATATACAAATATGTCAGTTATTATTGCTGTCCCATTGTTACTCTCCTTGCTGGCATAGATATGTATGATAGATTAGATAAGAATATGTCATTGCTAAAAGTTCTACTTTAAACAGGAATAATTTTGATATATTCATATTTTAATTATTGAATTTAATAGTCCTATTGCTAGTACATGAGCTTGCTATGTCAATTCATATTACATTTGCATATTTGGAGTTTAACACATTTCCTAATAGGTTATATGCTGGTTGTATTCATTAAATCTATTTCAAGGAAAATTCTGGAGTTATTGAATGGGGTTCACTTTCCAGGAGTTTAATAATTATGATCTAAAAATCACCAAATTCCTGGTCCACAACGAATTTGAGGTGAAATAAGCATAATGGTAGCAAGTGGAATTTCAGGGTTCTCATTCTTCTAACAGGCTGGTTAAGATGGGTAAAAGAACAAAAGTTACCAGAGGGCTTAACACCTTGGCCTACAAGAAGGAATTTCTCATAACCTGAATAGAAAAGATTTAATAAGTATGCCCATCATTTTGAAGTACCGTCAAATACTTTAATATGAAAGAGGGAAGAATTGTGAACAATAGGTACTAGCTGTAGAGACAGATTTTTGTCAATATAAGGAAAATGCTTGGCTATTAAAACTTGATCCAAATAACATGGTTGGGTTGGTATGCCTCATGGACCAAATCTTTGCCATTTCCTTTTTTGTATGGCCTGTGCTAAGAATGGATTTTACGCTTTTGAATAAAAATGAAATAAATTATACTGGAAGGTAATGAGTTCCCAGTCACCAGAGTTCTTAAAAGTTAAGTAAGATGACAATTTTGACATAGGATAAATGGAATGCGTTATTTTAGTAAGAGTTGAACTAAATGTAAATGATCTTTGAGTTCTCTTCCAATCAGAAACTTAATGAATATGTGAAGATTATCTACTATTGCATGGGAAACTTGTAACTTTCTTTAGTAGAAAGAGTAAGCAAATCATTGAAGTTACCAGTGATTTTCAATTGCTGAATTATATGCAGAGTTTTATGCTGTGAAATGGGAAAGAGTACAAAATAAATAACACATGATTTCTGCTTTCAAGGTGTTTATAATGTAGTGAAAAAAAATAAGCTATAATCAAATGATTATAGTAGAAAATAGTGCATAATTCATACATAGAAAATTATAAGAAAATGACTAAGGAATAACAGAGGGAAATAATTTACAATTACAAGCATTAGAGTGGACTTCAAGAAGGTGGTAATATGTGAGCTGGGACTTCAACAATGTACGGGATTTCAGAAAGCAGAGGCTTCAATTTAGAATTGGAAAAGATTAGGAGAGAACACTTTAGATACAAAAATGTTCTCCTTTCAGTGCTGTAGTTGAATTGAATGAGCCAAAACATTTGGTCTTTACAGTTGTATGTAAATTATATATATATATACATACACACACACATATACATATACATATATATACGTATATATATATGTATATGTATATGTGTGTGTATATATATATATGTATGTATGTGTGTGTGTGTGTGTGTGTGTGTGTGTGTGTGTGTAGCCAAATGTTGTAACAAAATCTCAGGAATTCTGGTCCCCAGATGAGCATGCCATATAGAAATTATATGAATTAGACTTATTTAAAGTTTAGGTCCGGAGCCTTAATTGGCAATGGATATCAGATTATACAGACAGAAGCCAATCATAAAAAAAAACCACAGCATGTCAATATGTATAATGAAATACATACACATCTACATGCATAGTGTTAGATGATGCAGGGGACTATAAAAAGAAATATAAATCTATCATCAAAAGTTTCCAGACCTTCAAAAATACTTTAATTTATTTCTTGTCCATTTGTTAGGCCATTTAGAAATTGACTTAAAATGATATAGTATTCTTCACTACATAACATAGCCATCTCAGAATACAAAACCCTATTGCAAAATAATTTATTTGGCAAATCTTAATAATTTGTGCCACATTCAAAAATATACATAGACAAAACACATATTTAGCCAACTAATATTTCATAAGGTTATATTAATTCATTGGATTGCCTACTGAACTGAGTGATTTGTATGCCAATATATTTTAAATTGCCATGATTATTAGTCATTGGGAAGATGCTATAAGAATCCCAGGCTTGAAACAATCAGTAAAATGACATTAGCAAACTAGAACATCTGTAGGGGATCTTTATCTATATGGAATCTTTCTTTTATTGATTTTTATTAATACATTTATTTTTTCACTTAAAACATCAATTAATCTGAAAATTCTCAAGTATAAATAAAAAGAACAAAATGATTATTTTACGTACAAAATTCATAATCTCAAAGATGACAGAGAAAAGGCAAGGACTTTGCTGGGTTCTCCCAAACTCCTTTCCAAACAACTTTAAATAACTGTTTGAAATGAATTCTGAAGTGATAGAAGTCACAAAGGGGTTAGGTGGAGCAATTTTCCAGTCCAAGACAACTTAGAAGATCAACAGGGTAGGTCTATTGTACCAGCAATACAAGCTATGCTAGTGCAGACCTTGCCCTGTCAAACCAGCAGCAGGCCCTGGGCATGATTAATTCAGCAGTTACAACAGCAGTTTCATGACTCTGAGCCCACAGAAGTTAAGGCAATCACACTTTGGTCAAAATGAGATTACAGGGGTCCCTGATCTGGCAGGACTCTCTTGCATTGCTCATACAAGGATGATGTTCCCTGTCCTGGGTGGCAATCCCAGAGTGAAAAGTAGCAGTACCATAAAAGACTTTGCCACCCTTGCCACTGTTCTAGGGTGGAAAACAGTGTTTGTAGTCATTCACAGACCAGAGCATGGACCAAGAGAGCAATAAACACACCTCTCCTTAAATCATATAACCTTGGAGGAATTGAAAATTTGTAGACCCCCAGAACTAGTTCTCAGAATAACAGTATAAAATGGCTGAAATTTAGGACAGTTTCCCTTCAACCCTGGCAGCACAATCCCACTTTAACATAGAGTTAAAAAGTCAAGAAATAGGCTGGGAAATGAACAAATAAATAAAAATGTTCCTGATTATAGAAAGTTACTATGGTGACAGGGAAGATTAAAAAACAAATTAAGAAGAGGGTAACAAAGTTTAAGGTGGTAAATCCAAAGAAAATGTGAATTGGTCAAAGACTTAAAAAGAATTCCTGTAAAAGTTCAAAAAATATTTTAAAAATTAAATAAAAGAAGCAGAAAAAAATTGAAAAAAATGAGAGTGATGCGTGAAAATCATCAAAAAGAGTCCACACATTGGTAAAAGAGGCACAAAAATACTGAAGAAAATTGCCTTTTTAAAACAAAATAAGCCAAATAAAGGGACACAAATACACTGAAAAGAACTCCTTAAAAACAGAATTGCCCAAATAGAAAAGGAGGCACAAAAACACATTGAAGAAAATATTTCTTTAGAAATCCGTATTTTGTCCACATTAGAAAAATTTTCCCCATTCTTAATCAGAAGTCAATCACTTCTCTGCTTTCTTAATTATAAGTCCCTTGTCTGCCATTCTTAAGTAAAATTCACTTCTCTCCTAGGAAATGGATAGTAGTATGGTGTGTCATCAGTTCACTGGAATAAATGTTTTTCATTACATTGATCAGAATTTTTAGGTCTTTCAATTTTTTTCTTTACAATATTATTGTAACTGTACATAGTGTTCTCTAATTCTGCTCACTTTACTCTAAATCAGTTCATTTATCTTCTCATATTTCTCTGAATTGATCCTTTTTCAGTTTCCTATAGTAAACAATATTGTACCGAGTTAATATAATTTAGTCATTGCTCAATTGATCACTCCCTTTATTTTTCAGTTTTTTTCCTACAACAAAAAGTATTGCTGTAAGTATTTTTGTACGTATATTTCCTTTCTGTTTGTCTTCCATCTGCTTGGGGTATAAACCTGATAATGGTGTCACTGAGTTAAACACTATACATAGTTCAGTCCATTTGTGGTTAAAGTTACAAATGGATTTTGAAAATGATTGGAGTATTTCACAGTTGCACCAACTGTTCTTCAGCTACCCATTAATTATTCATTAGTATCCATTTCCCCATAATTATTCCACCAATTGTTATTAATCTTTTCTGCTCACCTTTGTCAATCTGTTCAGCTGGAGATAATTTAAATTTGCAGTACTTTTATTACTGGTGGTTTGGAGAATTTTTTTATGTGATTGTTATTAGTTTGTTTTATTTTTCATAGGAATTTCTTATTCACATCCTTTGATTGTTTTTCTACTGGGTATCAATATCTCTTCCAAGTGGACTCTAAGCTAGGCATTTTAATGACACTTTGGTAGAGTGAACATAGGTATGTATTTTTGTACACCTCACTTGATATTGACATTCAAATGCATTGCCATTAAACAATAAATTGGATGTATGGTTGAATAGGGCAAGCTGGATTGAAATTGGGAAGCTATGTCACATGTTAAATGATCCCAAACTGCTTTTTGACACAGAAACTCATCTTTTAAGTACCTGTGTTCTTCCTGATCTGCTTACTATAAACCAAAGGAAATCATGGCATCCCGATAATCTAAATTTCTGATGCCCCAAAGTTTAATAGAAAGACACATTTTGAGTGTGAATAGGGTTATAGAACAGTAATTCTCTCCAGATTTGAAGAGATGACTGCTGAGTTCTGTTCTGGCTGCTAGATGACAGATAATATATTTTATTCCAATTATCCAAGTTTGTGATTCTATATCATCATTGAGGTATTATCAAAGACACATATGCCTAGAAAAGGAGGTACATCAGTCTTGTAGTAAGATTGATGAATACTATATAGCCAAAGTGTTGTATAGATTTTCAGAAAGTATTAAAAATCCTTGCCTTCAACATTTTAGGTGGATCCTTTATTCAGAATTTGTTGGACAATCTGTAAAATTACAAAGAATAAATCTCATAATCAGTTTTAGTGGAAGGAATACCCATATTAATGATATCACAGATCTAGCAATGTATAATAAATTTTAATATCACTAAAATAGGTTGTTTTTATTGCATTCTCTATAGTTTGCCATTGAACACATATACAACTATAGTGGGGAAAATAGCAGCAACCCTCTGAAATGTCAATAAAATGGTTAAAATTGAGTTTTATTACAAAAACTTACACAATACAAAGTTTTGTAGACTCTATTGTAGCAGCACAATGCACCCAGCTTTCTTATTACCTAGATTAATGATCCCAGGTGTACATTACCTAGCACTTCAGCCGACTCTAAATTTTTTTTAGTGTTCCTTAATCATTAAAGTGCTCAGAGATTTCATTCATCTTTACACTAACAGCATATAAGTTTCAGGTTACTGATGCATTTCCAACTGATACAATCCTGACAGATGCATTTATACTATTTTACAAAATTTGTGTTTGGGAAAAGTGGAAATCAGAAAGCTTAGTGCTGGAGTGCGGTAAATATATTTTATGGATTAGATCATTTTGATTCTGCAACCATTGTTTTTGTTTGTCTTCTTCAAAGCACATTATGGCACATTTTGTGTTGCTGAGCATAGAATAAACAAAGGATGTTCTTGATTTTTGTTTTTCAGTCTTATTATCACTTAGATAATTAAAAGAAAACTGATTAATCTCCAGGTCATCTTCTTAATTTATTTTGGTACTCAAGCAGGAAGCTTCCTTGGGCACTAGATCTCGAGAGCTTATTGGTTACTTGCTTTTTTCTTTTACTTACCAGATATGGATAGAAAGAGATATAAATATAGGTATAGACATAAATATAAATTGAGAACAAGATGGAGTTTATATAGTTATAGATATGAGGAGAGGTATAGGTACAGATATAGAAATATTATGAATGATATCTCTCAGTATTTACATTGATCTATACTTTGTGAGGCTATGTGGCACAGTGACATAAAAAAACAGATTCAGAGTAAATAGACAAGTTAAAATTATGCCTCTTAAGGAATACTTGGAGAACTCATTTAATCTTTAAGTGCTTCTGAGAGATTCCCTAAAGCATTAAGTTGAAGAAATTAAAAAAAAAAAACTTTCTTAATTCTGCCAAATTAGTGACTCCCTTTATCAACTCAGAATAAATTATTTTTTAAATTGCATATATGTTTTGTATCTACATTTGTAAATATGTTATTTCCCCAAACAGAATGTAAGCTCTTCGAGGCTGTGGGATATTTAACTTTTATCTTTGTTTCACCAGTGCCTAGCACAGTGCCTGCCATGTAAGAGGTGTTTGATGAATACATTGTTTGTTCTATCTGCAGTGGTAAAAGGAATTACTTCACCTGGATTTCTTTACACCCAGGAAAGTTCATATTTAGATCAAAATGAGGGGGAAAAAGTAAGTAGATGAAAAATAGAGTGCAAAGACTGGAATCAGGAAGACCAAGTACAAATCCAGACTCAGACCCTAACTAGGTGTGTGACCAGGAAAGTCTTTTCACCTTGGTCTGTCTGAGTTTCCTTAATAATAAAACTGAGAAAATAATACCCACCTCTCAGGATTGTTGTACAATATTTGTAAAGTAATTAGCATAGTGCCTAGCATGCATTAGGCACTTATTAAATGTTTCCTTCCTTCCTTGCTACGTGTCAGAGGTGTATTTTTTTTAAGTTTTGTGAAACTGCATGTCTTTTCCATAATGTGAAGTTGTTCCATCCCTTGATTTTAGTGCCATTTAATTCAAACTTAAAAGTATCAGAAGGCATTATTTTAGGAAGCTTAATTGATTTTTGTTTTCAAACCAAAATCTAACACTTTTTGTGAAATTTTATCAAAATTTGGATTTCTCTCAAACCACCAAATCAATCAGTTAACATTATTAAGTACAGCTAGTGTGTACCAGGCACTGAGCTAAGCATTCAATCTTTCTTCTAAAGGTTAGATTCTTAAAGTACCAGCAATATAATAGACTTGGTCCCCTAGTTGTGCATTAAAAGGGATCAAATGATATTGGTTAAATTCTGTTGTCTTACCCTCCCAATTCCCACCCTCTTCCCAATTTTACAAAAACAGCTCATAAAAACCTGCTACCTCCAGAAAATATGAATCATTTACCTTACCAGAGAGAGGAGATATATATATATATCTCCTCTCTCTGGTAAGGTATATTTCTCTGGTATATTTCTCTCTCTCCTCTCTTCTCTCTTTTCAACAAAATTAAGGATATGTATTTATATACATATACATGTGATACATACATGCATATATATATACATATATTTATATATACATATATCCACTAGAATAAGTTCTAAGAGAGAACAGTATCAAAGTATTAAATAAAGTTTGTCTCTCCTTAAATGCCTACCATGGTGCTCTGCATACAAAAGGTGCTCAATCAACTTTTCATGGGAAGCAGTATCACTTGCATAAAAACCCATTACATAATTAAACTGAAGCAAAACTCACTTCTGACTAGATGACTAAGAGTTTGAACTTTTGCTTTTTTCCATCTAGATTACTAACATTTTTTATTCTTCATTTTCATGAGAGATATAACTTGATAAATGAATGAAAAATCATTTATTAAGTGCTAATTATGTGTCAGACACTGGTCCAAGTACTGGGTAGAAAAAAAAAACATGAAAAACAAGCAAAAAACAATTAGAAATGAAGACAGTTCCTTCCCTCAAAGACTTTACTTTTCATGAGGGAAAAGAAAGAGCTGGAAGTAAAAAGGGTGTGGTGGAGCAGGGCAGATTCCAGTAAAGACCTGATCCTCAGAAGTATGTGGTTTACCAAGTGGGGTAGAAAAGGAAAAAAAAAGTTAGGGTTCCAGAAGCAAAAATCTCAGTTCTGGTGGGAGAAAAAATACAAAATGTATAGCATATGACTTAGGGAAGCAATAGTATATAGAATGCTATATTTGGAGCAAGAAAGAATTGGTTTGATTGAAGCCCCTACCCACACCCCTTGCCATTTGTTAGTTATGTGATCCTTGACTCTGGGTCGTTACTTATCTTTTCTTATCTTTAAAATAAACAAAATAACAGCACATGATTCACAAGGTTATTGTGAGCATCAAATGAGATAATATGTCTTAAGCACTGTGAAAATACAAGCTGTTATCCATAATGGAACATTTTTGAACTTTCATTTTAAATTATGTGGTGAAATCTATGGCAAAGTTTTGTGTATGTGTGTATTTTGTTTTGTGTTGATTTTTAAAAATCAGATCTATGATTTCTTCTATTTAGAGAACTCCCAATATCCACAACCATTCTGCAATCTATGACCAAAAAGAGTTGTCTGTAACACTGAGGGTTTACCAGCTTAGAGAAGGTGACATAATAAGTATGATCAGGAGTTGAGCCTTTGTATCAATTAATGTTGGTTACAGCAGCTGTGGAGGTGTAAGGCCAATAACACTAGCACACAGGAGTGCTGCTAGCCTAGTTTATTGATTTGCTTTTCTAAGGTAATCAACTTTAAGGGGTTTAAAATCTCACTTTAATTAAACATACACATATGATTCACTTACTTGAGGGGAAAAAGTCAGCACCCTAAACTTCAGTGAACACACAAACAGAAATTACAATTAGAAATTATGTAAACAGAACAAATAACACAAAACGGCAGGCAGGGCTTCTAAATGTCTCTCCATAGCAATAAATACATAGTTGTCAGAGAGAGAAGCAACAATATATGGGTTTTCAAAGCTGGGGGGTGGGGTTCTTTAACAGCTACGCAGAGTCTAATAAGGCCAAATGAAAGGAACACACTTCCAATGAGTGATCCCCTGAAAGCAAAATGCTAACCTCAGAGTATATATACTGTTCTTCAGGATGAGATGGCATCACAACCATGTGACTCAAACTCATGTCCCTTAGGCTTTCTTGTGGCTTAAATAGCTCATGAAAGACTCTCCATTCAATCAAAAACAAGGCTTCAATCAGAGGCACTTGATTACCTTAGTACTGAGAAGCACTCCAGAAAAACAGCAAAAAGTCCCACTTTCCTTGTCATTATGGCCTTAAACTTCAATATTCCTGAATCTGAGGCCAACTCATAACATAGATCCATCACTTACTAGGAAAAGTTACTCACTAGGACAATTGCTAAGACTTGCTGCTTGATCCCACTACCTACAGTCTTTTTCCCTCTCCTCTCTACTCCATTATCCACATAGATACCAAGAAATATTTCTTAATAAATAGGTTTGATCTCATGTGGAAATCTTCAGTGGTTCCATTACTGACAGGAAAGCATAAATCGTTTTGGTTGGCAATAAAATCCATTCATAATTTGGCTTCAAACCCCTTCCCAGACTGACTTGATGCTTCCACTTTTTTATAATTAAGATGTTTTATTTTTAGTTTCCAGCACTCAGTTCCACATAACTTTGAGTTCCAGATTTTCTTCCCCCACTAAAACCCCTTTCTAGAGATGGTGTGGAATCCCACATATCCTCTAAATATAACTTCACATTGAATTTATTTACACAATAGTCAAGTTGTAAATAAGAATTATGACCAATGGAATGAATCATGAGAAAGAAGAAACAAACAAAACCAAAAAATAAGACAAAAACAAAAGAGGAAAAAAAAAAAGGAAAAAAAGGTGACTATGAAGTATCCATCAATCTGCATTCAGACTCCATAGTAATTTCTCTGGATGTAGATAGCTCTCTCCATCAAGAGTCCTTTGGAGTTGTCTTTGCACCTTGTCGTGCTGAGAAGAGCAAAGTCTATCAGGGTTAGTCATCACAGAATCCATATATCCGTGGTTGTGTATAATGTTCTTCTGGTTCTGCTCAGCATTATATTGTGTAGGGTTTCCACGTTATTATGAAGTCTGTGTCTTCCTCATTTCTTATAGCACAGTAGTATTTCATCACCTTCATATACCACAACTTGTTCAGCCATTCTCCAATTGCTGGGCATCCCCTTGATTTCCAATTCTTTGCTACTACAAAATGAGCTGCTATAAATATTTTGTATGTACGGGTCCTTTTCTCACTTGTGTGATCTCTTTGGGATACAACCCTAGAAGTGGTATTGCTGGGTCAAAGGGTATGAAGGTTTGTAATAGTCTTTTGGGCATAGTTCCAAATTGCTCTCCAGAATGGCTGGATCATCTCACAACCCCACCAGCAATGTAACAATGTTCCAATTTTCCCACATCCTCTCCAGCATTTATCATTTTCCTGTTTTATCATTTTACCTAATCTGACAGATGTGGTATCTAAGAGTTGTTCTGATTTGCATTTCTCTAATCAGTAGTGATTTCAAGCATTTTTTCATCAGCCTATGGATATCTTTAATTTCTTCCTCTGAAAACTGCCTGTTCATACCCTTTGACCATTTCCCAACAGGGGAATGACTTGTATTCCTATAAATTTGGCTAAGTTCCCTGTGTATGTTAGAGATAAGGCCTTTATCAGAGACACTAGTTGTAAAGATTTTCTCCCACTCTACTGCTTCCCTCCTAATCTTTGTTGCATTGGCTTTTTTTATACAAAACATTTCAATTTAAAATAATCAAAATTATCCATTTTGCATGATGTAATGCTCTCTATCTCTTGTTGTGTCATGAATTCTCTTCTTTTCCATAAATCTGATAGGTAAACTATTCCTTGCTCTCTCAAGTTGTTTACAGTATCAGCCTTTATTACTAAATCATGAACCCATTTTGACTTTACTTTGGTATATGGTGTAAGATATTGGTCTATGTCCAGTTTCTGCCCTACCATTTTCCAATTTTCCCAGCAGTTTTTGTGAAATAGTGAATTCTCAGCCCAGAAGCTGGACTCTTTGGGTTTATTAAAGAGTAGATTGCTATAGTCATTGACAACTGCATCTTGTGTACCTATCCTATTCCACTGATCCACAACTCTGTTTCTTAGCCAGTACCAGGTAGTTTTGATGACTGCTGCTTTGTAGTACAATTTAATATCTGGTATGGCTAGACCACCTTCCCTAGCATTTCTTTTCATTAATTCCCTAGATGTCCTAGACCTCTTGTTCTTCCAGATGAATTTGGTTATTTTATCCAGCTCTGTAAAATAATTTTTGGCAGTTTGATAGGTACGGCACTGAATAAATATATTAATTTAGGTAAAATTGTCATCTTTATTATATTAGCTTGGCCTGACCATGAGCAACTGATATTTTTCCATTTATTTAGATCTGACTTTATTCACGTGAAAAGTGTTTCATAATTATGTTCATATAGGCCCTGCATTTATTTTGGCAGATAGATTCCCAAATATCCTGTTGTGTCTACAGTAACTTTGAATGGAAGTTTAATTTCTATGATTATCAGAGTATGTTATTCCCTCTTTCAACCAAATCCAATGAGAGTAAACCTAAAACACCACTCTTCTTTCTCCCTTCTTTCCTTCTACCATAATATCTTTTTATGCCTTTTCATTTGATGTAACTTACCCTTTTCTACTTCCTCCTTACCTCTTCTCCCAGAACAATCCCTTTTAATTATGTTTTTATCATCACATCACTTACTCTATACTGACGCCCTCAGTCTCTGTATATCCCTTTTAATTGTCATAATAACAATACCATTCTCAAGATTGACATATATATATATATACATGTATACATATATAGGTATTTATGTATATATAACATATATAAAACAGTATAATCCTATATAAGGTGTAAACAATTTGCCCTTTTTGAATAACAAAGTTTTTCCCCTATTTACCTTTTAAGTATCTTTTGAGTTTTGTATTTGAAGATCAAATTTTCCATTGAGTTCGGGCCTTTTTATCAGGAAGGTCTAGAATTCCCTTATTGCATTGAATGTACATCTCCTTGCCTGAAAAATTATGCTAAATTCTGCTGGGTAGTTGATCCTTCATTGTAGTCCAAGCTCCTCTGCCTTCTGGAATATCATATTCCAATAACTACTGTCTTTAATGTAGATGCTGCTAGGTCCTGCGTTATCCTTCCTGTAGTTCCATGATAATTGAATTTTTCTTTCTGGCTGCTTGAAGTAATTTCTCCTTGGCCTGCTAATTCTGGAATTTGGCTACAATATTCATTGGAATTTTCAATTTGGGATCGCTTTCACAGGGTGATCAGTGGATTCTTTCGATGGCTATTTTACTCACTGGTTCTAGGACCTCAGGCCAATTTTCCTTGAGGATGTCTTGGAAGATTCTGTTCAGGCTCTTTTTTTCATCATGGCTTTCTGTGTGTGTGTGTGTGTGTGTGTGTGTGTGTGTGTGTGTGTGTGCATGTGAGAGAGAGAGAGAGACAGACAGACAGACAGACAGACAAATAGAGAGAGAGACAGAGAGAGAAACAGAGAGAGAGGGAGAGACTCCTTTGACATTGGGTGACTTTAAGGATTCTTTATCAGAATGAAGTATTTAAACAATTTAAATAAAATAAATAGGCTTATGAAAAAAAATTATACTGAAAAATTATTTTATTTTTTTTAAGTTCACAGACCCCAGGTTTATATGCCCTGACCTACAGTATTGTTAACACTCCAACTTCTGAATCCACATCTTAGAACACTATGGGACAACAATTTTGAAAGTCAATAATGAAACAAAGCAGTGAAAAAAAAAGAAATTTATGCTCCTACATGACATCAAGTGTGACAAAGAGAGTAGAAGAAAAGAGGAAATAGTCCTGCTGGAGCATTTCCTAATTATGCCACATATTGAGTACCATGTACACTTTGAGGAATATATACCATGATGATGATGATGATGATGATGATGATGATGATAGCTAGCAATTACATATATCTTTAAAGTTTGTAGAGAGATTTATAATCATTACGTACTTGTATTCTTATGACAACCTTCCAAAGAAGGTGGTGTTACTCCCATTTTAGAGATGGTGAGAGCGAGGGAGACAAAGGTTATGTGATTTGACCAGAACTACAAAGCAAGGAAGTATGAGATGGTATTTTAATTCAGATTTTTCTGACGTCAGATCCAGTGCTATTCACAGTGCCACCTAGATGTCTTTGAATGTAAGGATATTGGCCAACAATAAGAAGCATGACTGGGATATTGAGAGAATTGGAGACCATTTTGCATAACATTTAATTGAAAGAACTGGGGTTGTTTATCCTGTCAAAGACCCATTGAGAACCTAAAGTTATACAACTATTTAAAAATATTTCACATGCTTTAAGCTTTATTTTCTTCATTTTGATTGCACAAAGCAGGAAACAATAAATATTAACTTCCGTACAATTAGAACTGTCCAAAAGTGAAAGAAGAGTTGCATTTCCCAGATAAGCCCCCTGCTGTTGAGGTTGTATAGTTTTTGTTGTTGTTGTTGTTGTTGTTGTTTTTGTTGTTTTTGTGCAGTAATTTCAGTCACAGCTTACTCTCTGTGAACATTCCTATTGAAAAAAACAACAGTTGGACAGGAAGGTGTTAACCATCTCTTTCCAACTGATATTTTACAATTATTTTTATTCTTAAACTTCTTAAACTCATTTCTTTTTCCATGGCTCTACATTTCCCTTGTTATCTCACAATGCTAAATTTTTTTCTTGGGCTATCCCATGTTTTTCTTTCTTCTGGAAATTTTTAAAATCATACTTTTACTTCTACTCAAAAGAGCTTTTTCTACCTTCTTTGACAAAATCCTACAACCCTTTTTCATAGCTCAACGCAAATGTCAAGCACTTCTTGGATTCCTCTTCAATTTCTATCTAGAAGTAAGCACTCCTTTGAATTTGCCCACCACTTCCCATTTCTGTTACTCTTCTATACACTTCTAACATCACCTGATTTCTATTATAAACAAATCAAACCACCAATCATGTATTAAGCATTTACTATATGCTACACACATTGCTAGGTTCTGGGATACAAAAAAAGAGTAAAAATATTTCCTGCTCATACTTCATGAACCTGAATCAGACTAGTACAGGATGGGACATGTCCCAGCAGGCCAACAGCAAGCCCCATTGAAGCAGACCAGTGGGAGATCTTGAACCCCTAGGTGGTGGAGCCAGCAAGCTCCATAACAGGACACCAGGCATGCCTTCAAAGAGCCAGGGGAATCAGCAGGCACCAGCACAGAAGGTCATCCACTAGCAGCTGAACCTGCCCCTGCTCTAGCACAGCACTATGGGAGGAGACCTCCAGTGACCAGACTAACCCTCCCACACACCTCATGCTGCCTGCTTCTGTGTAACCCCAGAGAAACACAGAAAGACCTCACCTGGCCTTGCCACACACCAGGCATCTCCAGCTCAGCAACAGGTAAGCTACAACATTATATAGCTTCCAGCTGCCAAAGCACATGAAGTCAGTAAGCAGACCCTTAGCTCCCAGGACAAGAAGCATTGGTCAGAGACCCCTGTTCCCCATGAGCAGAGATTCACTTTACAACCCAAGGAAAAGGCAATCAAAATGAGCAAAACACAAATTAGAAAATCAAAGACCATAGATTCTTACTAAGGGGAGAGGGAAGATCAAAATACAAATTCACGACAGCATTGACACTATATCCACATGTGAAAACCCAAAATGGAATTTGAACTGGACTCAATCCCAAAAAGCATTCTTGGAAGAGCTCAAGAAGGATTTTAAAAGTCAAATGAGAGAGGAAGAAGAAAAACTGATCAAGTCTTTTAAAAATACAATTGGCAAAATGGCGGAAAATCATTGTAGAAAATACCTCCTTAAAAAGTAAAATTGGGCAAATGGACAAGGAGATACAAAACCTAATTGGAGAAAACAACTCTTTGAAAAGTAAAATTGGCCAAATGGAAAAGGAGATAGAAAACAATTCATTAAAAATTGAAATTGGGCAAGTAGAAGCTAATGACTCTATGAGGCATCAAAAATCAGTCAAACAAAATCAAAAGAATGAAAAATAGGAGAAAACATAAAATATCTCTTTGGAAAAAAATAACTGACCTGGAAAATAGATCCAGGAGAGATAACTAAAGAATGATTTGTCTTCCGGAAAGACATGATGAAAAAATGAGCCTAGATAATATCTTCCAAGAAATCAATGAAAACTTCCCTGAGGTTCTAGAACTAGAGGATAAAATAGTCATCAAAAGAATCCACCAATCACCTCCTGAAAGAGATCCCAAATTGAAAATGCCAAGGAATATTGTAGCCAAATTTCAGAATTATCAGGTCAAGGAGAAAATGCGCAAGCAGCCAGAAAGAAACAATTCAAATATTCTGTAACTACAGTCGGGATCACACAGGGACATTGCAGCTTCTACATTAAAATATCAGAGTGGCTGGAATATGATATTCTGTAAGGCAAAGGAACTTGGACTACCACCAAAGATCAACTACCCCACAAAATTGAGCATAACATTTCATGCAAGGAAATGCACATTCAATGAAACAAGAGATTTCCAGAAACTCCTGATAAAAGGGTCGGAGCTCAATGGAAAACATTCAAATACAAGACTCAGAAGAGGCATAAAAGAGTAACTAGGGAAAAACATGTTATTCAGTAAGGGCAAATGGTTTACATCTCTACATGGGAGGATGGTATTGTAAATCTCGAGAATTCTATTTTATTATGACATTTAAAGGGGGTATACATAGACAAAAGATGTGAGTATAAATTAACTGATGTGATAATAAAACACCTAATTGAGGAGTGCAAAGGGTTTGTAATAGGAGAATAGGAAAGGAGGAGGCAGAAAAGGGTAACATATCACCCGAAGAGGCACAAAAAGATATTATAGCAAAGGAAAAGAAGGGAGGGAGGTGAGCATTGTTTGAATTTTACTCTCATTGTATTTGTTCAAGGAGGGAATAACATAATTAGTTAAGTATAGACATCTAACTTGCACTACAGGTAATGGGAGGGGGAAAAGGGAAACAAAAGGGAGGGGTACTTTGAATGGAAGGAAGTAATAAGGGAAAAGGGAAAGAAAAGGGAGGGGCCTGATGGAAGGAAGGGAAGATTGAGGGAGGTGGTGGTCAAAAGCAAAACTATTTTGAGGAGAGTAAGGGAGAAGAGAGAAATAAAAGCATAAAAAGGGGGTGGGGATAGGATGGAGAGAAAGACACAGATAGTAATCACAACTATGAATGTGAAAGGGATGAACTCTCCCATAAAATAGAAGCAGATAGCACAATGTATTAAAAACCATAATCCTACAATATATTCTTGACAAGAAACACAATTGAAACAGGGGGATACACACAGGGTAAAGGTGAAAGGCTGAAACAGAAACATTATGCTTCACCTGAAGCAAAAAAGAAAAGTGGGGGTAGCAATCCTAATCTCAGACAAAGAAAACAAAAAATAGATCTAATCAAAAGAGATAAGGAGGGAAACTATGTCTTGTTAAAAGGCACCATAGCCAATGAAGTAATATCATTACTAAACATATATGCATCAAGTATATAGCATCCCAATTCTTAAAGGAGAATTTAAAGGTGTAGAGGAAGAAATAGAGAGCAAAACTATACTAATGGGTGACCTCAACCTCTCCTTTTCTGGACTTGATAAACTTAACCTCGAAATAAATAAGAAAGAAGATAAAGAGATGAATAGAAATTTAGGAAAAGTAGATATGGTAGACCTCTGGAGAAAATTGAATGGAGATAGAAAGAAATATACCTTTTTTTCTCAGTGGTACATGGGACATACACAAAAATTGACCATGCATTAGGGCATAAAAACCTCACAATCCAGAGCAGAAAGGCAGAAATAGCCAATGGATCTTTTTCAGATCATAATGCAATGAAAATTCTATGTAATAAAGTGTCATGGAAAGACAAACTAAAATTAGTTGGCAACTAATCTAAACCTAAAGAATGAGTGGGTCAAATGACAAATCATAGAAACAATTAATAACTTCTTGCCAGAAAATGACAATAATGAGACAACATACCAAAATTTATGGGATGCAATGAAAGTGCTTCTTAGGGGAAGTTTATGTCTCTGAATGTTTATGTGAATAAATTAGAAAAAGAGGAGATCAATGAATTGGGCATGCAACTGAAAAAGCTAGAAAAAGGACAAGCTGAAAATCCCCAATTAAATACCAAATTAGAAATACTGTAAATCAAAGGGGATATTGATAAAATTTAAATCAAGAAAACTATACAACATGACTAATGAGAAAATATGTTTAATAATAATATATATGTAGAGCCTATATCAGATTGCAGGAATGGCGAGGCAGGGGGAGAAATTTTAAAACTTATGGAAGTGAATGTTGAAAACTAAAAATGAATAAATTACCTAATAATAAATAAAATTGATTACTCAATGTATTTATATATCCAATCCCAGAACCTTTTGTTACAACTGAAGTTCTTCTGGCAACTTTTAAATGAATTTGTTGTTGTATTGGAGTCCGTTGTCTTATAAAAAGAGCTCTATTTTGTTATTCATTAATGGAATCTCATCCTCCTAACAGGGAAATGAATATCAAGTATAAAAATGTTTGTATGAATTTCGTACATATATCAGCATGACAGTTGGCCAGCTAGAAAATTTAGTCCCTAGTCTAAAAGGTTCCAAATTTTATTTTCTTGTAATAGACATAAGGTTTGGGTTAACTTTCAGTATTGACCGACTTATTAGCAAAGTAAATTTAAAACCATGTTAAGAATCATTTTGCAAAAATTAAAAAAAAGATTACAATTATATTAGCAAAGAAGGGAATTTCTACAAGTGACTTGAGCTGGAAAAGAAATGCTCTAAAATGATACCCAAACCACAGGACTACATCAGATAGTGTCTAAAGTACCAGAGAGCTGTACGATATGAGATTTCTGAGTCTTAAATGGACAATTTTATTTTGCACTTTACTTTTTTTTTCCTTTTGGGCCTTTCATCTGTAAGGTTTGCTTATCAAAAGGGATTGATCACTTTGATTTTTTTGTAATGTTATGAAAGGGGATTGCCTTTTGGTTTTGTCAGATCCCTCCATTTTTCCCTTCCCCCCTTACAATGTGTCACCTCATAAGTCCCACAGCTAGAAACCCTTGATGAAGAGTTTGTTGTATCAGTTAGTGATTCTTTGAGGGGTCTTTACCCTCAATTGAATTAAATAGGAGAGTGAGAGTAATGATTATTAATAACAAATGATTTGAGTACATTTAGAGTTTTCCTTTTCTTTTCTATTTTCAAGACCTCAGTCTCCGAAGGTTGAGCTAAACTTCTTCTCTATCAGACCCACCTCAACCCTACAAGGAATCTCTAATTTGAAGTGAATTCCAATCAAGCTTGGGTAGAGACAGATATCCTTTTGCTAGATAGCACAAGGCTAAGGATGGTCTGATTATAAAGACAGTTTCTTAGTCCAACGATAATATGATGTCACTCTCAGCCCCTCATTTTAATATAGCTCACCACCCATTGTGTTTTCCAATCAGAGTTGATATCCCCCCACCCAGAAACACCTACTCTTCAAAGGATACAGAAACTGTCAGACCACCCACCATGATGGTCTATAGTCTAAGAAAGAAGACTGAATGATCATCCTTTCATTATTAACCTGTTGGCTTTATTAATAAAATGATTAAATTACTCAGAAATAAGAAAGAATGAGATATTGGTTGTTTGCCATGGTACTGATCTGATTAAAAAGTGTGACTACAGAGAAAATTCTGAGAAGGCAGAGTAGGTCATAAAATTCCAAGATCTCAAGATTTTCCTCCATAAAAGAAATGAAATAGCATCTCAGGGCAAATATAGAGGGCTAAAATTAAATAAGAAGAGGAGTAGAACAAGGGTCCTTCTGGGATAATAGGAGAAGATCTGAAGAAAAATCCCAGGATGAGGTTTGGTCCCTGTAAAGTGTAAATACCTCCGGCTCGCGAGCCAAGATGGCCGCATGAAGGCAGCGTCTTAGTGGAGCTCTCTCACAAGGTCTGTCAGATTCCTATAAAAAAGTGAATTTGAGCAGATTTGAGAGAGTCAGAAACTGCGAGCAGTCTGCGTGGGGCAAATTTCCCAGCCGGGAGAGTCTGAAAGGCACGAACCTGTAGGCTCAGAGAGTGCTCGGTGTGGAGCTGCTCCAGACCAAGGCGGAAGCGGCTGGCCGGGAAATCCACATGGGAGACGGGTTGGGAGAAAGCTGGGCGCCCGAAACCGGCGGAGATCCCCAGGCCTCCCAACACAGGAGGGCAGTCTGTGGAAGCGACAAGAGGCAGCCCAACGCCACCCATGAAACATCGTCTCCAGAAGTTTGCAGCCCAAACATATTAAACGTGGCTTCTTGAACTTCCGGGACTTGTTAATGTCCAGGTAAATAACTCTAATCCCTCCCCTCCCCACCCAGAGAATCCCTCAGGGAAAAAAAAAAAAGAGAACGCTGAAACTGAGCAGAAAGTAGTGGGGCTTCAGTGGTCAAATAGCAGAAGTTCATTAGTTCCATAGGGGCAGAGTCGGCAGGGGTCAACGCCAGGAGCCCAGACCTAACCTTGCTCCCCCAGGGGAAGTGCCAGACATCAGCTCAAACAACAAACAGCTGAGACCATTGCTGAAAAGCAAGTGCTGGAGAACACCCACAGGGAGTGAGATGCCAGGGAGCCAGACCCCTCCCCCACACCTCAAGAAACTGAAGGTTATAATTCTAGACTCACAACCCCCAGAATGAGAAAGCTGGGACAGAAGGCCCTGAGGCCCACAGATAGAAATTCGTTGTAAAGCCAGCAAAAGGCAAACCAACATGAAGAAGAACACAAAAAAACCGAGGACAATAGATTCTTTTTATGGAGACAGGCAAGATCAAAATACAAATATGCAAGGGGAAAGTAATGATACTGTAGATACATCAGATACCTCAAAAGGTAATATGAATTGGTCTCCAGCCCAAAAAGCACTGCTGGAAGAGCTAAAGGAGGATTTTAAAAACCAAATTAGGGAGCTAAAAGAAAATATGGAAAAAATGGAGAAAAAATCCACTGATGAAATCAAGTCCCTAAAGAATAAGATTGGCGAAATGGCTACAGAGATTCAGAATCTAGAGAGAGAAAAGGACACCCTGAGAGGCAAAATCAACCAATTGGAAAAGGAGACTCAAAAGCAAAATGTAAACACTAGCCCATTAAAAATTAGACTTGAGCAAGTGGAAGCTAATGAATCTATGAGGCACCAAGAGGTAATAAAACAAAACATAAAGAATGAAAAAATAGAAAAAAATGTGAAATATCTGATTGGGAAAACAACTGACCTGGAAAATACATCCAGGAGAGACAATTTGAGAGTTACTAGTCTACCGGAAATCCACGATGAAAAAAAGAGCCTTGACAGTATCTTCGAAGAAATTATCAAAGACAACTGCCCAAAGGTCCTAGAACCAGAGGGCAAAATAGTCATTGAAAGTATTCACTGATCACCCCCTGAAAGAGATCCCAAACTGAAAACACCAAGAAATATTATAGCCAAATTTCAGAGCTATAAACTCAAGGAGAAAATATTGCAAGCAGCCAAAAAGAAGCAATTCAAATATCGTGGAACTACAGTCAGGATCACGCAGGATCTCTCAGCTTCCACATTAAAAGACAGGAGAAATTGGAATATGATATTCCGAAGGGCAAAGGAGCTGGGACTGCAACCAAGGATCAACTACCCAGCAAAACTAAGCAAAATTTTCCAGGCAAGGCGATGGACATTCAATGAAATAAGGGAATTCCAGACCTTCGTGATGAATAGGCCAGAACTCAATGGAAAATTTGATCTCCAAATACAAAACTCAAGAGAGACATAAAAAGGTAACCAGGGGGAAAAACCCCACAAACCTTATTAGCCAATAAGGGCAGGTTGTTTACATCTGTATGTGGGATTATATCATCTTATGTATGTTTTATATATATATATATATACATATATATATATATACACATACATACATATATATCATTCTTGTGAATGGTACAGCTATTATGACAAATGAAAGGTGTATATATATGTATATATATGTATATATATATATATACCTTTATATACATATACCTATATATATACCTATATATACCTATATATACATATATATACATATATACATATATATATATATATATATATATATATATATATATATATATATATATATATATATATATATATATATAGGTAGTGAATGCCTGTATAAATTGACTGATGTAAAGATATAAAGTATAAGTTAGAGATATAAAGGGAGGGCTATGAGGGAAGCGGTAAGGAGGTAGTAGAAAAGGGTAAATTACACCAAATGAAGTGGCACAAAAACATATTCTAGTAGAGGGAAAGAAGGGAGGGGGAAGAGCAGTATTTGAGCTTTACTGTCATCTGATCTAGTTCAAGAAGGGAATAACATACTCTGATAAGTTTAGAAATCTAACTTGTCCTACGGGAAGTGGGAGGGTAAGGGGGGAAAAAGGGAGGGGGGTGGTCAGAAGGGAGAGGAGAAGTAGCAAGTGGGTAATGGTAAGATAAGGGAGGGGAATAAAGAGGGAGGGTTAACTGAGGAAAGCAGCGGTCAAAAGCAAAACTTTGTTGAGGAGGAAAAGGGGAAAGGGAGAAATAAAAGCATAAAGAGAGGGAATTAGGATGGAGAAAAAGACACAGGTAGAAATCATAACCCTGAATGTGCAGGGGATGAACATCCTCACAAAACAGAAGCAGATAGCAGAATGGATTAAAAACCATAATCCTACAATATGCTGTTTATAAGAAACACATTTGAATCAGGGGGATACACATAGGGTTAAGGTAAAAGGCTGGAGTAAAATATATTGTGCCTCAGCTAAAGTAAAAAAAGCAGGTGTAGCAACCCTAATCTCAGACAAAGCAAAAGTAAAGATAGATTTAATTAAAAGAGATAAGGAAGGACATTATATCCTGCTAAAAGGCACCTTGAACAATGATGAAATATCATTGCTTAACATATATGCACCAAGTGGTAAGGCACACAAATTCTTAGAGAGGAGTTTAAGGGAGTTACAGGAAGAAATAGACAGCAAAACTATAATATTGGGAGACGTCAAACTCCCCCTTTCTGAACTTGATAAATCTAACCTCAAAATAAATAAGAAAAAAGTTAAGGAGGTAAACAGAACTTTAGAAAAGGCACATATGATAGACCTCTGGAGAAAACTGAATGGGGATAAACAGGAATATACTTTCTTCTCAAAAGTACATGGCACATACTCAAAAATTGACCATGTACTAGGGCATAAAAACCTCACAATCCAGTGCAGAAAAGCAGAAGGAGTCAATGCATCCTTTTCACATCATGATGCAATAAGAATCATTTTCAATAAAGTACCATGGAAAAATAAGCTAAAAACTAATTGGAAACTAAATAATTTAATTCTAAAGAATGAGTGGGCCAAAGAACAAATCAGAGAAACAATTAATAATTTCATTCAAGAGAATGAGAATAATGAAACAACATACCAAAACATATGGGATGCAGCAAAAGCAGTTCTTAGGGGAAGTTTTATATCTCTAAAGGCCTACATGAATAAAATAGGGAAAGAGGAGATCAATGATCTGGGCATACTGCTGAAAAAGCTAGAAAAAGAGCAAATTGAAAACCCCCAATTAAATACCAAATTAGAAATAATGAAAATCAAAGGAGAGATTAATAAATTTGAAACCACGAAAACTATTGAATTAATAAACAAAACAAAGAGCTGATTTTATGAAAAAACCAATAAAATTGATAAACCTTTGGCCAAGTTGATTAAAAAAAAGAAAGAAGAAAATCAAATTACCAGTATCAAAAATGAAAAGGGTGAGGTCACCTCTAATGAAGAGGAAATCAAAACAAAAATTAGGAATTATTTTGCCCAACTGTATGCCCATAAATTTGACAAAATTAGAGATATGGATAAATATCTACAAAAACATAAACTGCCCAGGCTAACAGAGAAGGAAGTGAAATTTCTTTTTTTTTTTTTAATTTATTTATTTACTTATTTATCTGTTTGTTTGTTTCTTTATTTATTCATTTATTTATTTATTTAACATATTTGGTTTTCATCATTGATTTTCACAAGAGTTTGAATTACAAATTTTCTCCCCATTTCTACCCTCCCCCCCACTCCAAGATGGCATATATTCTGGTTGCCCTGTTCCCCAGTCAGCCCTCCCCTCTATCACCCCCCTCCCCTCTCATCCCCTTTCCCTTCCTTTCTTGTAGGGCAAGATAAATTTCTACACCCCATTGCCTGTGTATCTTATTTTTTAGTTGCATGCAAAAACATTTTTGTTTGTTTTTGAACATCTGTTTTTAAAACTTTGAGTTCCAAATTCTCTCCCTTCTTCCCTTCCCACCCTCCCTCCCTAAGAAGTCGAGAACTTCAATCTAGGCCATGCATGTATCATTATGTATAACCCTTCCACAATACTCATGTTGTGGAAGGCTAACTACATTTTGCTCCTTCCCAACCCATCCCGCTTTATTGAATTTTCTCCCTTGACCCTGTCCCCTTTCCAAAGTGTTTGTTTTGATTACCTCCACCCCCATCTGCCCTCCCCTCCATCATCCCCCCCCTTTTATTTTTTTTTTATCTTCCTCCCTCTTCTTTCCTGTGGGGTAAGATACCCCACTGAGTATGTATGGTATTCCCTCCTCAGGCCGAATCTGATGAGAGCCAGGTTCACTCATTCCCCCCTCACCTGCCCTCTCCCCTCCTCCCACAGAACTGCTTCCTCTTGCCACCTTTATGCGAGATAATCCACCCCATTCTATCTCTCCCTATCTCCCTCTCTCAGTATGTTGCTCTCTCATCCCTTAATTTCATTTTATTTCTTTTACATATCTTCCCTTCATCTTCAACTCACCCTGTGTCTGTTCTCTCTCTTTTACATATATATATATATATATATATATATATATATATATGTATATACACATATAAAAGCACACACATATATATATATACCTACATACACATGCATACCTATACACATAGATACATACATACATACACATTCACTTATATATATACATAAACATATATATATGCATATTCCCTTCAACTACCCTAATACTGAGGTGTCATGAATCATACACATCATCTTTCCATGTAGGAATGTAAACAAAACAGTTCAACTTTAATAAGTCCCTTGCAATTTCCGTTTCTTGATTACCTTTTCATGCTTCTCTTGATTCTTGTGTTTGAAAGTCAAATTTTCTATTCAGTTCTGGTCTTTTCACTGAGAAAGCTTGAAAGTCCTCTATTTTATTGAAAATCCATATTTTGCCTTGGAACATGATACTTAGTTTTGCTGGGTAGGTGATTCTAGGTTTTAATCCTAGCTCCATTGACCTCTGGAATATCGCATTCCAAGCCCTTCGATTTCTTATTGTAGAAGCTGCCAGATCTGGGGTTATTCTGAGGAAGTGAAATTTCTTAATAACCCCATATCAGAAAAAGAAATTGAGCATGCCATCAATGAACTCCCTAGGAAAAAATCTCCAGGTCCAGATGGTATTACATGTGAATTCTATCAAACATTTAAAGCACAACTAATTCCAATACTTTGTAGACTATTTGGGAAAATAGGTGAAGAAGGAGTCCTAACAAATTCTTTTTATGACACAAATATGGTACTAATACCCAAACCAGGTAGAGTCAAAACAGAAAAAGAAATTTATAGACCAATTTCTCTAATGAATATTGATGCAAAAATTTTAAATAAAATATTAACAAAAAGATTGCAGCAACTCATCATGAGAATAATACACTATGACCAGGTAGGATTTATTCCAGGAATGCAAGGCTGGTTCAATATTAGGAAAACTATTAGCATAATTGACCATATCAACAACAAAACTAGCAGAAACCATATGATCATCTCAATAGATGCAAAAACAGCCTTTGACAAAATACAACACCCATTCCTATTAAAAGCACTAGAAAGCATAGGAATAAGTGGAACCTTCCTCAAAATTATAAATAGCATCTACCTAAAACCATCGACAAGCATTATTTCTAATGGGGATAAACTAGATGCATTCCCAATAAGATCAGGGGTGAAACAAGGATGTCCGTTATCACCCCTATTATTCAATTTGGTACTAGAAACATTAGCTGTAGCAATAAGAGAAGAAAAAGAAATTGAAGGAATTAGAATAGGAAAAGAAGAAACTAAATTATCACTTTTTGCAGATGATATGATGATTTATCTAGAGAATCCTAGAGAATCAAGTAAAAAACTACTTGAAATAATAAACAACTTTAGCAGAGTTGCAGGATATAAAATAAACCCACATAAATCCTCAGCATTCCTGTACATTACTGACAAAGCCCAACAGCAAGAGATAGAAAGAGAAATTCCATTCAGAGTCACTGAAGGCACTATAAAATATTTGGGAGTCTATCTGCCAAGACAAACACAGGGCCTATATGAACATAACTATGAAACACTTTTCACGTGAATAAAATCAGATCTAAATAAATGGAAAAATATCAGTTGGTCATGGTTAGGCCGAGCTAATATAATAAAATTGACAATTTTGCCTAAATTAATCTATCTATTCAGTGCCATACCAATCGAACTACCAAAAAGTTTTTTTACTGAGCTGGACAAAATAATAACAAAATTCATTTGGAAAAACAAGAGGTCTAGAGTATCTAGGATATTAATGAAAAGACATGCTAGTGAAGGTGGCTTAGCCACACCAGATATTAAACTGTACTACACAGCAGCAGTCATCAAAACTGCCTGGTACTGGTTAAGAAACAGGGATGTGGATCAGTGGAATAGGATAGGTACACAAGAAGGAGAAATCAACGAGTTTAGCAATCTACTCTTTGATGAACCCAAAGAGGCCAGCTTCTGGGCTAAGAATTCACCATTTCACAAAAACTGCTGGGAAAATTGGAAAATGGTAGCGCAGAAACTGGGCATAGAGTAATATCTTATACCATATACCAAACTAAAGTGAAAATGGGTTCATGATTTAGGAATAAAGGCTGATACTATAACCACTTTAGGAGAGCAAGGAATAGTTTACCTATCAGGTCTATGGGAAAGGGAAGAATTCATGACACAAGAAGAGATAGAAAGCATTACTGAATGCAAAATAGATAATTTTGATTTTATTAAATTGAAAGGATTTTGTTTAAAAAAGACAATGCAACAAAGATTAGGAGGGTAGCAGAAAACTGGGAGAAAATCTTTACAACTAGTGTCTCTGATAAAAGCCTCATCTCTAAAATATACAGGGAACTGAGCCAAATACATAGGAATACAAGTCATTTCCCAATTGAGAAATTGTCAAAGGATATGAACAGGCAGTTTTCAGAGTTAGATATTAAAGATATCTATAGGCATATGAAAAAATACTCAAAATCACTATTGATTAGAGAAATGCAAATCAAAACAACTGTTAGGTACCACATCTCTCCTGTCGGATTGGCTAAAATGACAAAGCAGGAAAATGATAAATGCTGTAGAGGATGTGGCGAAACTGGAACGCAGTTGCACTGCTGGTGGAGTTGTGAACTGATCCAGCCATTCTGTAGAACAATTTGGAGCTATGCCCAAAGGGATATAATAATGTTCATACCCTTTGACCCAGCAATACCACTTCTAGGGTTATATCCCAAAGACATCACACAAGTGCACAAAGGACCCATAAGTACAAAAATATTTATAGCAACTCTTTTTTTAGTAACAAAGAATTGGAAATCAAGGGGATGCCCATCAATTGAGAAATGGCTGAACAAGTTGTGGTATATGAATGTAATGGAATACTATTGTGCTATAAGAAATGGGGAAGATACGGACTTCATAATAACCTGAAAAAACCTATGTGATATAATTCTGAGTGAATGGAGCAGAACAAGGAGTACATTGTACACAGCCACTGATATATGGATTCTGTGATGCCTAACCTTGATAGACTTAGCTTTTCTAAGCAATGCATGGTTCTAAGACAACTCCAAAGGACTCATGATGGAGAGAGCAATCTACATCCCGAGAAAGAAATATGGAGTCTGAATGCAGATTGAAGGAAACTGTTTGCTCTCTCTTTTTCTTTTGTTTTTTTTCTCTTTCATTTTTTTTTTGTTTTGTTTTCTTCTTTCTCAGGATTCATTCTGTTGGTCAGAATTCTTCTTTACAACTTGGCTATTGTGTAAATAAGTTCAATGAGAAGTTATATATATATATAGAAGATATATTGGATTCCATGGTGTCTTAGGGAGGGAGATTGGGAGGAGTGGGAAGAAAATCTGGAACTCAGGATCATGCGGAAGTGAGTGTTGTAAATTAAAAATAAAAAATCTTAATTAAAAAAAAGAATTTCACTTTCTATATCTTCCTCTTCCATTTTACTGGTAATATGTAAAAATGCTAATGATATTTCTGGATGTATTTAATATCCTTCAATTTTGCTAATCATTCTTTTCAATAGTTTTTAGTTGATTTCTAGATTCTCTATCATCATACCATCTGCAATGAGTGATGGTTTATTTCCTCATCACCTATTATTCCTTCAGTTTTCTTTGTCTTATTGCTATAAGTAATATTTCTAGTACAAAATAGAATAATAATGTTGATGGTGAAAATCCTTGTTTCTACCCTGATCTTAACATAAAGGCTTGTAGTCTATCTTTATCATACTTTATGCTTCCTCTTGGATTTCCGTAGCTACTAGGATAATATGGAGGGGTATCAGACCTTATTAAAGGCTTTTTCTATAACTATTTATATTACATGCTTTTTATTGTTTTTGTTATTAATATGGTCAGTCATGCTTGAATTTTTTCTAATGTTGAACCAACCCTGCATTCCAGGTATAAAGAAGACTTGATCATAATGTATAACCTTTTTTGAACTGTTTCTGTAATTTTTTGCTAGAATTTTATTAAAAATTTGAATCTGTATTCATTAAGCATTTGCTCTCTATTTTCTTTCTCTGTTTTTTCTCTCCCTTGTTTAGGTATTAAAATCATGCTTGTGTCATAAAGAAATCTGATGGGATTTGTTCTTTACTGACTTTTAAACAGTATACAAACATATTTGGAATTAATTGTATTTTAAATGTTTGGTAGATTTCACAAGTCCATCTGGTCCTGTTTTGTCTCCTTAGGAAGCACATTTAAAGCTTGTCCAATTTCTTTTTGTGTAATATGGTTATGTTAATATCCTGTTTACTTTTCTATTACTCTGAGTAATTTATATTTTTTGTAAAAAATCTTGTAGGGCAGAGCCAAGATGGTTGAGTAAAGGCAGAGACTTGCCTGATCTCTCCACCAAACCCCACCAAATGCTTTCAAAATTATTATAAACAAATTCTAAAGCAGCAGAACCCACAAAAGGATTGATTGAAACAAATTTCTAGCCCAAGACAACTTGGAAGGATGGGATGAAAGTCTATTGCACTAGGGTGAGAGAGCAGTGCAGTACAGTGCAGGCTGTGCCAGTGAGACCTGGCCCCAGCAAAGCTGAAGCAAGCCTGGGGTGACTGAACCTTGGCAACAGGGGCAGTTTCCACACTTCTGAGCCCACAGATGCCAAGACAACTTAGAAGGTAATCAGGAAAGATCTATTATACCAGGGTGAGAGTGGAGCATAGTCTAGCAGAGACCACATCAGCACAGCCCTTGCCAAGGCGAAACAGGGGCAGGCCTCAGTGGTGACTGAATCAGCAGCAGCAGCAGTAGCAGCAGCTGCTTCTAGAGCTCTCAACCCACAGAAAGTAAGGGGTTGAATAACTGATCAAAAGGAGATTATAGGGATCTTTTTGCTAGCACTGAGGCAAGACCTCTGTTGCTTTGCCTATACTCAGATCCATCTATTGGGCAGCAGTCCCAGGGTGAGAGGAACACTAGCACAGCTGAGCTTGCAGGCACAGTGGAAGGCCATACCATCATCACGGTTCCAGGGCAGAACAGATTGTTTATGGTTGCTCACAGACCAGAGCACAGGTCAGGAGAATAGTAAACAACTATCCTTAGACCACACCACCTTGCAAGAGCTGAAAATTTAAAGGTCCCTAGAAGTATCCCTGAAAACAGCTGTACAAAGCCCTGAAACTTGGGACAGTTCACCCTCTACCCAGGAAGCAGAGCCCTACTTTAACAAAGAATGATAAGTCAGATAATAAGTTAGGACAATGAGCAAGCAACTGGAAAAACCTGACTATTAAAAGTTACTATGGTGACAAGGAAGATTAAAACACACACTGAGAAGAACAACAAAGTCAAACTCCTACATCAAAAGCCTCGAAGAAAATATAAATTGGTCACAGACTACACAAAAGCCCACAAAGGATTTTGGGGAAAAAGTAAGAGAAGTAGAGAAAAAATTAGGAAGAGGAAGGAGAGTGGTGAAAGAAAATCATGAAAAATGAGACAACAGCTTGGTAAAAGGAGACACAAAAAATACTGAAGAAAATAACACCTTAAAAACAGAGTAGGCCAAATAGTAAAAAGAGGTTCAAAAAGTCAATGAGGAGAAGAATGCCTAAAAAAACAGAATTGGCCAGATGGAAAAGGATGTCCAAAAGTTGTGATCGATTCAACCATTCTGTAGAGCAATTTGGAACTGTGACCAAAGGGCTATAAACTATGCATACCCTTTGACCCAGCAATATGACCACTAGGTCTGTAACCCAAAAGGAATAAAAAATAAGGAGGAAAAGCACCTACATGCACAAAAAATATTTATAGGGAAGTTGGGTCAGGGGGTGGAGCCAAGATGGCGGCTGGTAAGCAGGGAATAGTCTGAGTTCCGTACCGAGACCCTCCAAAAACTTATAAAAAATGGCTCTGAACCAATCCTAGAACGGCAGAACCCACAAAACAGCAGAGGGAAGCAGGGCCCCAGCCCAGGACAGCCTGGGTGGTCTCTGGGTGAGGTCTATCCCACACGGAGCTCGGAGCTGGGAGCGGAGTGGAGCAGAGCCCAGCCTGAGCAGCGTGGACCATCCAGACCAGAAGCCGGGCGGAGGGGGGCCTAGCACCCTGATTCAGTGAGCTGCAGCAGTTACGAGAATTCTCAACCCACAAACGCCAAAGACTGCGGAGAAGGTTAGTGGGAAAAGCTGCGGGAGTAGAAGGAGTTCATGGTTTGGCTTCCAGCCCCCGGGGGCAGCAGGGGTGGGGCAGCTACAGCTGTTGTTACTTCCGGCTCCAGGCCCACCTGGTGGGAGGAATTAAGTGGAGGATCAGAGCAGGGGTGCACAGCCTGCCGAAGATCTAAGCCCAGTTCGGGTTGGGTGTTGGGGAAGGAGCAGTGCTGGTGTGGCAGAGCTGGCACCTCCCCCCAAACGTGGAACATAGAACTCTGTAATCTACAAGCAGTCATACCCCACTGAAAAACTCAAGGGTCAAGTTAGTTGGCTGGGAATATGGCCAGGCCGCAAAAACGCACCCAGATTCAGTCTCAGACTTTGCATTCTTTCTTTGCAGACAAAGAAGACCAAAACATACAGACAGAAGAAATTAATAAAGTCAAAGAGCCTACAAGAGAAACCTCCAAGAAAAACAGGAACTGGTCCCAGGCCATGGAAGAGCTCAAAAAGGAGTTGGAAAAGCAAGTTAGAGAAGTAGAGGAAAAATTGGGAAGAGAAATGAGAAGGATGCGAGAAAACCATGAAAAACAAGTCAATGACTTGCTAAAGGAGACCCCAAAAATACTGAAAAATACACTGAAGAAAACAACACCTTAAAAAACAGACTAACTCAAATGGCAAAAGAGCTCCAAAAAGCCAATGAGGAGAAGAATGCCTTGAAAGGCAGAATTAGCCAAATGGAAAAGGAGGTCCAAAAGACCACTGAAGAAAATACTACTTTAAAAATGAGATTGGAGCAAGTGGAAGCTAGTGACTTTATGAGAAATCAGGATATTATAAAACAGAACCAAAGGAATGAAAAAATGGAAGACAATGTGAAACATCTCCTTGGAAAAACCACTGACCTGGAAAATAGATCCAGGAGAGATAATTTAAAAATTATTGGACTACCTGAAAGCCATGATCAAAAAAAGAGTCTAGATACAATCTTTCAAGAAATTATCAAGGAGAACTGCCCTGATATTCTAGAGCCACAGGGCAAAATAGAAATTGAAAGAATCCATCGATCACCTCCTCAAATAGATCCCAAAAAGAAATCTCCTAGGAATATTGTCGCCAAATTCCAGAGCTCCCAGATCGAGGAGAAAATAATGCAAGCAGCCAGAAAGAAACAATTTGAGTATTGTGGAAACCCAATCAGAATAACCCAAGATCTGGCAGCTTCTACATTAAGAGATCGAAGGGCTTGGAATATGACATTCCGGAGGTCAATGGAGCTAGGATTAAAACCTAGAATCACCTACCCAGCAAAACTGAGTATCATGTTCCAAGGCAAAATATGGATTTTCAATAAAATAGAGGACTTTCAAGCGTTCTCAGTGAAAAGACCAGAACTGAATAGAAAATTTGACTTTCAAACACAAGAATCAAGAGAAGCATGAAAAGGTAATCAAGAAACGGAAATTGCAAGGGACTTACTAAAGTTGAACTGTTTTGTTTACATTCCTACATGGAAACATGATGTGTATGATTCATGACACCTCAGTATTAGCGTAGTTGAAGGGAATATGCATATATATATATGTTTATGTATATATATATAAGTGAATGTATATGTATGTATGTATCTATGTGTATAGGTATGTATGTGTATGTATGTATATATATATGTGGTTTTATATATATATATATACACACACATATATATATATGTAAAAGAGAGAGAGCAGACACAGGGCAAGTTGAAGATGAAGGGAAGATATGTAAAAGAAATAAAATGAAATTAAGGGACTAGAGAGCAACATACTGAGAGAGGGAGATAGGGAGAGATAGAATGGGGTGGATTATCTCGCATAAAGGTGGCAAGAGGAAGCAGTTCTGTGGGAGGAGGTGAGAGGGCAGGTGAGGGGGGAATGAGTGAACCTAGCTCTCATCAGATTTGGCCTGAGGAGAGAATACCATACATACTCAATTGGGTATCTTACCCCACAGGAAAGAAGAGGGAGGAAGCTAAAAAAAAAATAAAAGGGGGGGGGGATGATGGAGGGGAGGGCAGATGGGGGTGGAGGTAATCAAAACAAACACTTTGGAAAGGGGACAGGGTCAAGGGAGAAAATTCAATAAAGCGGGATGGGTTGGGAAGGAGCAAAATGTAGTTAGCCTTTCACAACATGAGTATTGTGGAAGGGTTATACATAATCATACATGCGTGGCCTAGGTTGAAGTGCTCGACTTCTTAGGGAGGGTGGGTAGGAAGGGAAGAAGGGAGAGAATTTGGAACTCAATGTTTTAAAAACAGATGTTCAAAAACAAAAAAAAAAGGTTTTTGCATGCAACTAAAAAATAAGATACACAGGCAATGGGGCATAGAAATTTATCTTGCCCTACAAAAAAGGAAGGGAAAAGGGGATGAGAGGGGATGGGGGTGATAGAGGGGAGGGCTGACTGGAGAACAGGGCAACCAGAATATATGCCATCTTGGAGTGGGGGGAGGGTAGAAATGGGGAGAAAATTTGTAATTCAAACTGTTGTGAAAATCAATGCTGAAAACCAAATATGTTAAATAAATAAATTTAAATTAAAAAAATACAGAAGTTGAACTAAAAAAAAATATTTATAGGGGCTCTTCTCTGGGGGCAAAGAATTAGAAGTTGAGGGGATGCCCATCAATTGAGGAATGGCTGAACAAGATGTGATATCTTAATATAATGGAACACGATTTATTGTACTATAAGAAATGATGTTCAGGATGCTCTCAGAAAAACCTAGGGATACTTACATGAGCTGATGCAAAAGAAAATGTACTGTATATAAAGTAACAGCAATATTTAAAGATGATCAGCTGTGAATGACTTAGCTATCCTCAGCAATACAATGATCCAAGACAACTCTGAAAAACTTATGATGAAAAATGCTCTTCATCCTCAGAGAAAGAACAGCTAGTGTCTGAATACGGATTGAAGCTAACTTTTTTTGCTTTACTTTTCTTGAGTTTTTTTTTCACATCTATGTTTCCTTTCACAGCATGACTATTATGTATATGTTTTGCATGATTGTGTGCCTTCTCAATGATATATGGGGTGGGGCAGTGTGAAGGGAAAGAACTTGGCACTCAAACAAGTTTCGAAAACATGTTAAAATTGTTTTTACATATACCCGGTGGAATATAAAATACTTAACAAAACTTAAAAATAAAAAAAAAAACTATTCACTTCATTTAGATTGTCAGTTTTGTTTGACATATAATTGGACTAAATAGTTCTTTATCTATGCTGTAATTTCATCTTCATTTGTGGTACCTTCCTCCTTTATATTTTTGAGAATGCTAGTTTTGTGTTTTCCTTTCTCCCCTTCTATTCTCCTTTCTTTATCTATTGTACTTTTTTATAAAGATATTTCAATTTTATTAATCTTTTGATCCTCAGGATTTCTAATTTGTTATATAACTGGATTTTAAAATGTACCCTTTTTCTAGAATTTTACATCCATTTTATACACTCAATTTATTGATTTCTTTTTCTCTCATTGGTGAAAGCATTTGGACATGTAAATATTTGCTAAATATTGATTTGGCATCATATCACATATTTTGATATGTTATTTCATTGTTTTAATTATCTTTAATGAAATGGAATGGTTCTATGGTGCTATCTTTAACTCACTCATTCTTGACAATTATATTGTTTCCAATTAATTTTAATCTATAGTTCATTCACTTTTTATTTAACGTAATATTTATTTTATTATTTTCTTCATTTAATGTTTCTGTTCTTCCATATTTGTGAGATTTTTTTGCCCTAATACAAAATCAGTTTCTGTGAAGGTGCCATGTACAGTTGATAAAATGCCATACTCCTTTCTATTCATATCGAGTTTTCTCTAGATTTATGTTAGATCTATTTTCCCCTAAAATTCTTTTTATCTATCTATCTATCTATCTATCTATCTATTTAATATTTTAGTTTTCAGCTTTGATTTTCACAGGAGTTTGAATTATAAATTTTTTCCCAATTTCTACCTTCCCCCCACTCCAAGATGACATATATTCTCTTTCCCCCATTCCCCAGTCAGCCCTCCCTTCTGTCACCCCACTACCACCCCCATCCCCTTCTCCCTTACTTTCTTGTAGGGCAAGATAGAATTCTATACCCCATTGCTTGTATATCTTATTTCCTAGTTGCATGCGAAAACTTTTTTTGAACATCTGTTTTTAAAACATTAAGTTCCAAATTCTCTCCCCTCTTCCCTCCCCATCCATCCTCCCTAAGAAGGCAAGTGATTCCACATAGGTCATATGTGTATCACTATGAAAAACCCTTCCACAATACTCCTTTTGTGAAAGACTAACTATATTTTGGTCCTTTCTATCCTATCCCCCTTTTATTCAATTTTCTTCCTTGACCCTGTCCCTTTTCAAAAGTGTTTGCTTTTGATTACCTCCTCCCCCATCTGCCCTCCCTTCTAGCATCCCCCCTTTTTATTTCCTTCCTCCTTCTTTCCTGTGGGGTAAGATACCCAATTGAGTATGTATGTTATTCCCTCCTCAGGTCAATTCTGACAAGAACAACATTCACTCATTCTCCTCACCTGCCCCCTCTTCCCTTCCTACAGAACTGATTTTTCTTGCCACTTTTATGTGAGAAAATTTACTCCATTCTATCGCTCCCTTTCTCCTCCCTCTCTCAAGATATTCCTCTCTCATCCCTTAATTTGATTTGATTATTTTGGATATCATCCCTTCATATTCCACTCACCCTGTGCCCTCTGTCTCTCTATATATGTATATTCCTTTCAGCTACCCTAATACTAAGGTCTCATGTAATATACAAATCATCTTTCCATGTAGGAATGTAAACAAAACAGTTCAACTTTAGTAAGTCCCTTATGATTTCTCTTTCTTGATTACCTTTTCATGCTTCTCTTGATTCTTGTGTTTGAAAGTCAAATTTTCTACGCAGGTCTGGTCTTTTCAATGGGAAATCTTGAAAGTCCTCTATTTTATGGAAAATCCATATTTTGCCTTAGAGCATGATACTGTTTTGCTGGGTAGGTGATACTTGGTTTTAATCTTAACTCCATTGGCCTCTGGAATATCATATTCCAAGCCCTTCAATCCTTTAATGTAGAAGCTGCTAGATTCTATGTTATTCTGACTGTGTTTCCACAATACTCAAATTGTTTCTTTCTGGTTGCTTGCAGTATTTTCTCCCTGTTCTGGGAGCTCTGGAATTTGGTGAAAATACTCCTAGTTTTCTTTTTGGGATCTTTTTGAGGAGGTGATCGGTGGATTCTTTCAATTTCTATTTTACCCTCTGTCTCTAGAATATGAGGGCAGTTCTCATTGATAATTTCTTGAAAGATGATATCTAGGCTCTTTTTTTGATCATGGCTTTCAAGTAGTCCAATAATTTTTAAATTATCTCTCCTGGATCTATTTTCCAGGTCAGTGGTTTTTCCAATGACATATTTCATATTGTCTTCCACTTTTTTCCTTCCTTTGGTTCTGTTTTATAATATCTTTATTTCCCATAAAGTTACTAGCTTCCACTTGCTCCAGTCTAATTTTTCAGGTAGTATTTTCTTCAATGGTCTTTTGGACCTCCTTTTCCATTTGGCTAATTCTGCCTTTCAAGGCATTCTTTTCCTCAGTGGCTTTTTGGAGCTTTTTTGCCATTTGAGTTAGTCTATTTTTAAGGTGTTGTTTTCTTCAGTACTTTTTGGGTCTCCTTTAGCAAGTCCTTGACTTTTTTCATGGTTTTCCTCATATCACTCTCATTTCTCTTCACAATTTTTCCTCTACTTCTCTAACTTGCTTTTCCAAATCATTTTTGAGCTCTTCCATGGCCTGAGACTAGTTCATATTTTTCTTGGAGGCTTTGGATGTAGGCTCTTTGACTGTGTTGACTTCTTCTGTCTGTATGTTTTGGTCTTCTTTGTCACCAAAGAAAGATTCCAAAGTCTGAATCTGAATCTGAGTCCATTTTCGCTCCCTGGCCATGTTCCCAGCCAACTTACTTGATGCTTGAGTTTTCATCAGGGTGTGACTACTTGTAGAGTATAGAGTACTTTGTCCCAAGCTTGAGGGGCTGCATTGTTGTTTTCAGAGATACACAAAAAGCTCTGACACACCAGTGCTACTCCTCCCCCAGGAACTGCCAACGTGGATCACGACTGAGATCTAAGCTGGCTCTGCACTCCAGCTCTAATCTGCCACTTAATTCCTCCCACCAGGTGGGCCTGGGGCCTGAAGCAACTGCAGTTTTAGTTCTGTAGCTGCACCTCCTCCACTGCCCCTGGTGTGGTGACCGAACTGTGAACCCCTTTCACTGTTTCCCAGAGGCTTTTCCCACTAACCTTCTCTGTTGTCTTGGTGTTTGTAAGTTGATAAATCTAGTAACTGCCACAGCTAACTGATTCAGGGCACTAGGGACTGTTCCACCAGGCTCCTGGTTTGGTTGGTCCAGGCACGGCTCACGCTGCGCTCTGTTCCTCTCTGTTCCCAGGTCCATGAGCTAGACCTTACCCCGTGATCATCCAGGATTTCCTGGGCTGGAGCTCTGCTTCCCTCTGCTATTTCGTGGGTTCTGCAGTTCTATAATTTGTTCAGAGCCATTTTTATAGGTGTTTGGAGGGACCCGGGTGGAAGGTTATGCAAGTCCCTACTTTCCAGCCGCCATCTTGGCTCCACCCCTTCCCCTAAAAGTCTATTCGTCTGCTTAATTATTGTTTATTGCAAAAATAGATTTATCTAGGTCTGAGAGGGTTAAATAGATTAATCGCACTAGTATAGTTTTACTATGTATTCCCTTCTGTAATTCATTGATCTTTTCTTTTAAGAAGTTGATATTTGATATTGTACATTTGTACATTTGATATGTACATGTTCATTTTTTAAAATACTTTTTCATTGCCTGTGGTTCCTTCTAGTAATACGTAGTCTCTAGATTCTCTTAATCAGGTGTATTTTTTGCTTTTGCTTTTATGACATCACTATTGCTACCCCTACCATTTTTACATTAGGCAAATAAAATAAATTATGTACATTCCCCTTTTTAAAAATCGTTATACATCTGTTTCAAGTGTCTCTCTTAGGAACAAGACATTGGATATATATATATATATATATATATATATATATATATATATATATATATATATATATGAAACATTCTTTTTTTCTGATTCCATATAAGGATGAGTGCATCATATTTACCTTCTTGGTTAGGATTGTTACATTTTTATTTCCTTCCCTCTTTTTCTCCTGTATTTATCATTTCCTTTTTTCCTTTGTCCAGGTAAATCTGTTTAGCTTTTGGTCACTGCTTCCCTTAATCATCCCTCCTTCTTAACATCCCCCTTTCACTTGGTCCCTTTCCATCCTCCTTTGTTACTAGGTGAAGATGAATTTCTTTACCCACCTCTTTATGTCTATATATTATTTGCTCTTTAAGTCAGTTCATATGATCATCAAACATTGCCACCTCTTCAGTATTTTCCCTGCATTATAAAAACTCTTTATTGTGCACTCATTTTATAATTTCCTCTGTTTTCTTCTCCTTTCTAACTCTCCCAGTGCTTCTTTCTTTCTCAACCTTCCTGTAACAAGAATGGCCTTTGTTTTCTTTGGGTGACTCAGTTTACCTCATTGGGCCATGCTGGGTCTGCTGCTCCTCTTCTGGGACAGGAAGCCCAGAGAACATGCCAGGAAGCAGAGAACTTCCTGTGTGATGAGTCATGGGGCTGGCTGAGGGGAGGTGTTAACTCCAGAGCCATGCCCTATTGAGTGTTAATGTAGTCTACACTAGGGGGAGGCGCCAACTCAAGAACCAATTGGCCCTGGTCATTCAGGCGGCACTTGATGATGTCAAAAACTCTATAAGATGGGAGAGGACAGCTTGAAGAGCCCTCTTTCCTTTGCCGGTTGGCGTGGGAGCAGTGGCAAGCGTGACTCTGGGCGAGCCCTTGCTCTCGGGCTGAGCCCAGATGTTGGTAACTATGAATTGTATTGGGTCTATCTGTTGATATTTGTAATTTGTTTGTATTTTGTTTTGAAGTTCGGGGTGCTGGTTCATTTCCCCCGAACTAAATGAATGTTCTGAACCTCAGGGTGCTGGCTTTTTCCCCTGAAGTAAGTGAATGAATCTGTATTTGGTCTGTCTCTTGATGCTTGCCTGTATGCTCCCCTGAACTAACTGAATGCTGGCGTTTTTTTCCCCTGAACTAAATGAATGTTGTCTGTATGCTAACTCAATGCTGGATTAAAGTAAGCTGGTCAACCCCTTCACCGTGCTTTCCTTGTTTAAGCAGATAAAAAGAACCTGTGCATCCCTGGTGTGCCAGCAGCCTCCTGGGTGCTGGCTGTGGGGGGATCTTACACCCCCACAGGAGCTGCTAGCTGGATTATTAAAACACTTCCCCTTTTTTGAGATCATGACAACATAGTGTACTCATATTCTTGCCATCTAAATTGACTCCTATCTCCATAATTATAATAAAATTCTTAGGAGTTAGACGTATCATCTTCCCATAAAGACATGTAACAATCAAACCTTATTAAGTCTCTTATAATTTCTTTAATGTTTACCTGTTTACTTGACTTTCAGCAATTCATTTATTCATCCAGATTCTTTCAGGAATTTCTTTAAGACTGTAAATTGAATAGTGCACAATAATCCACACTGGTAGAGAACTTTCCTCACCTGCTTCCTGTACAACTATAAAATTCAGTGTGTCATAAGAAAAAAAAAGATTAATTACTCTTTGGATCTTTTTTTCTTTTGCAGAGAATTGTGAATATAATTAGTTTCAGTTAAATAGATTCAAATTAATGTTGATGTCTTCCTGAGGTTGGAAAGGAAATACTGAGGTCATAAGGGAAAGAAATAACAGAAAATAGGAATTCAGAGAGAATGTTATGCAGATTGAATCTGAGCACATCTGATTCTCATTGGTGATGCCTTCCCTAGTATTTCCTGCCTCACTCCCTGTTCCCTCTGGGGTAACTTCTATAATGTTTACCATTTCTCTCTTTTTCTTTTCCCTTTGAAAGACCAGTCAAGCAATAACTTGGTTGTTATAGCTAAGAATCCTCAGTAGCTACAGGGAGACAAGTTATGAGAATCGATTTTTGAAAATTGTTCAGTGGTTTTGCATACAATTTAATGGAAATCCGTTAGCCTGGCACAGAGTTGAAGGTTTCAAATGGCATAATATATGAAATGAATTTATAGGACAGTGGGTCCCAAAGTGAGAAAGTAGCTAATGGTATTTATAATCCATGCATACTGAATTTATTTCAATAAAGGAATTGTGTTTTCATTGCACATATAGGTCAAAGGTGAAGAGAATTAATGGTGCAAGGAGAGATGAAGTAAAAAGAATACTGGCTTCAGAGTCAAAAGACCTGGGTTTCTTTCTTACTGTGTGCATGACCTTCAGTAAATCAGGTAACTCCTTCAAGCATCATGTATCTCTTCCAATAAATGAAGGATTGGACTAGATAATAAATAAGGCTATGTTATGGTAATTAGGGTGGGATTTTTTACTGTTTTTTCTTTTGGAATGCTGAGGTAATCAAGTACCTTTGATGAACTTTGCTTTTGAAATGTAATGGCAAGCAAAATGTACTTTTTGTTGTCTTCCTTTAGGAGTTCTTCTCGGCACTAAGGAATCTTTGATTGAATTGGGAGTCTTTAGTGACCTGCTTAAGTCAAGGGAAGGCCTTGAGTCACATGGTTGTGATGCCCTTTGACCCTGAAGAAGTGTATATAAACTCAGAGCTTAGTGTTTTTCCTTTGGGGACACATTCATTGAAGAGTGTTGGTGATGAGACTCTGGGAACCCATTGAAGCAGCCCCCTTGGCTTTGAAACCCCAGATGTTGGTCCTTCTCTCTGGTAACTAAGCATTGGTATGGATAACTGATTTGGATTTATTTGCTTTGTTTATATAATGTATCCTTGTAATTTCTGTTTGTGTTGTTTCTGAAGTTTAGGATGCTGGCTTTTCCCCCTGAACTAAGTGAAAGACATATGTATGTTTCATTAAAATGAGATTGAAAACCCCTTAAAGTTGCTTTCCTTAGAAAAGAAGATCAAACAACCTGTGCTAGGAGCCTTCATGTATGCTTTTGTTGTTGATCTTTCACCCCCGCAACAGCTGCTAGCAACATTGTTGTTACAGGTCAATAGGTAACCACAGACAGGGGAGAATTAGGAAGGAGTAGGATGAAAGAAACAGAAATTCATTAGACACCTATTATGTGCCAGGCACTGTGCTAAGCACATTACAAACATTTTGTTTCCAGATCCAGATATTTCCATGAATCTATGTTCAATTTCTTCAGTTTCCCATGGCTTTTTCACAGATAAAAGCAAGGCTTAACATTAATTTTTAAATTAACATTTTCATTGTTCAAGCCCCCTAAGACCATTCCTTTTTGTAGTACTCATCTTTAAATCATCAATTAGACATTTTCTTTGTGTTTTTAGTTTCATCAACTTGAAGTTATTTATATGGTTATTCTTTTATTTTTAGCAACTTTGCTTTTTTTTTAATCATGCAGACCCATAATAAACTTCTATAACATTTCATAAGCACAATAGACAGTGATTGAAATTTAGACACACAATTTGGTAGTTAAGAATAAGCCACACCTCAGCAAACCAGTGTCAGATCCTGAGCCCCAGGGTGGTGGAGCAGGCACGCACCAACACCAGGACTCCCAAGTGCTTTGGCAGAGCTGGGGAACAAGGAAACTACAGCTTGGAGAACCACTATGTATGCCAGTAGGCAGGTGTCCTCCAGCAACTGAACCTCCCTGGGCTTCAGTGCAACTCCAGATGGATAGCTCGGCACCAGAAAAGCTGCTGGACCCCTTCAGTTTCCAGCTGCCATCACCTGAGGCCCAAGTACACAAAGCCAGTAACTAGGCCCCTGGCCACCAGTGCAAGAAGCTTGGGACTGTGTCCCCTGTGAGCAGGAGAGCTCAACTGTAAAAGCCAGAAAATAGTGAATGTGCATGTATGTATATATGTATGTATGTATATATATATATATATATATATATATATATATATATATATATATATATATGTATATGTATAAAGAGACAGAGAGAGAGCGGACACAGGGTGAGTTGAAGATGAAGGGAAGATATCTAAAAGAAATAAAATCAAAGTAAGGGATGAGAGAGGAATATATTGAGAGAGGGAGATAGGGAGAGATAGAATGGGGTGGATTATCTCGCATAAAGGTGGCAAGAGGAAGCAGTTCTGTGGGAGGAGGGGAGAGGGCAGGTGAGGGGGGAATGAGTGAATCTTGCTCTCATCAAATTTGGCCTGAGGAAAGAATACCATACATACTCAATTGGGTATCTTACCCCACAGGAAAGAAGAGGGAAGAAGATAAAAAGGGGGGGATGATGGAAGGGAGGGCAGATGGGGGTGGAGGTAATCAAAAACAAACACTTTGGAAAGGGGACAGGGTCAAGGGAGAAAATTCAATGAAGGGGGATGGGTTGGGAAGAAGCAAAATATAGTTAGTCTTACACAACATGAGTATTGTGGAAGGGTTATACATAATGATACACATGTGGCCTATGTTGAATTGCTTGACTTCTTAGGGAGGGTGGGTGGGAAGGGAAGAGGGGAGAGAATTTGGAACTCAAAGTTTTAAAAACAGATGTTCAAAAATAACAAAAAAAAAGTTTTTGCATGCAATTAGAAAATAAGATACACAGGCAATGGGGCATAGAAATTTATCTTGCCCTACAAGAAAGGAAGGGAAAAGGGGATGGGAGGGGAGTGGGGTGACAGAGGGCGCCCTGAGTGGGGAACAGAGCAACCAGAATATGCATCATCTTGGAGTGGGGGGAGGATAGAAATGGGGAGAAAATTTTTAATTCAAACTCTTGTGAAAATCAATGCTGAAAACTAAATATGTTAAATAAATAAATTTTCAAAAGAATTTAAAAAAAGGTTAAACAAACAAACAAACAAAAAGCCAGAAAATAGGCAAACATCATGGGCAAAAAGAAGAAACAGACAATGACCGTAGATTCTTATTATGGGAATAGGGAATATCAAGGCACAAATTCAAAAGAGGACAATATTGTAAATATACCCATATCTGAAACTTCAAAAGGGAATATGGATTGGTCTCAAGCCCAAAATATCTTATTGGAAGAGCTCAATGAGAAGAAGACAACATAGTAAAACACATGGGATGCAGCCAAAGTGATTCTTAGGGGAAATTTTATATCTGTAAATTCTTACATGAACAAAACTGAGAAAGAGGAGATCAAAGAATTGATCATGTAACTAAAAAAGCTAGAAAAGGAAGGAATTAAAAATCCCCAATTAAATACTAAATTACAAATTCTGAAAACTGAAAGAGAGATTAATAAAATTGAATTCAAGAAAACTGTATAACTAATAAATAAAACTAAGAACTGGCTTATGGGGGAAAAACTAAGATTGATAAAACTTTGGTTAATTTTATAAAAAGAAAAAAAGAAAAAAGAAAACCAATTTACCAGTATCAAAAAATGAAGAGGGTGAATTCACCACCAATAAAGGGGAAATTAAAACAATAATTAGGAGCTATTTTGCCCAACTGTATGTGAAGAAAGTTGACAATCTTAGTGAAATAGATGAATATTTACAAAAAAATATAAATTGCCCAGATTAACAGAAGAGGAAATAAAGCACTAAAATAAACCTACTTTGCAAAATGAAATTGAATAAGTCATCAGTGAACACCCTAAGGAAAAATCTCCAGGGCCATATGGATTTAAAAGTGAATTCTACCAAACATTTAAAGAAAAATTAATCCCAATACTATATAAACCATTTGAAAAATTAGTTAAGTGGTCCTACCAAATTCCTTTCATGACACAAACATGGTGCTGATACCTAAATCAGGAGAGCCAAAACAGAGAAACAAAGTTATAGACTAATTTCCCTAATGAATACAGATGAAAAATTTTAAATAAAATTATAGCAAAGAGATAACATCAACTTGTCACAAGGATAATATAATACGATGAGGTAGGATTTATACCAGGAATGCAAGGCTGGTTCAATATTATGAAAACTATCAGCATAATTGACCATATAAACTATAAAATTAAAAGTGATCATATGTTTATCTCAGTAGAAACAGAAAAGGATTTTGACATAATACAATGCCCGTTCTTATTAAAAATACTAGAGAGCATAGGAATAAATGGAGTCTTCCTTAAAATTATAAATAGCATCTATCTAACACCATCAGCAAGCATTATGTTGAATTGCTTGCCTTCTTAGGAAGGATGGGTGGGGAGGGAAGAGGGGAGAGAATTTGGAACTCAAAGTTTTAAAAGCAGATGTTAAAAAAAAGTTTCTGCATGAAACTAGGAAGTAAGATATACAGGCAATTGGCCATAAAAATCTATCTTGCCCTACAGAAAAATAAGGGAAAAGGGGATGGGGTGGAGTGGGGAGACAGAAGTGAGGGTTGACTGGGGAAAGGGGCAATCATAATATATACCATCTTGGAGTGGGGGGAGGGTAGCACTGGGTAGAAAATTTGTAATTCAAACTCTTGTGAAAATTAATGCTGAAAACTAAAAATGTGAAATAAATAAATAACAAGAAAAAAATCCCATAACCTCTTAGTGTTACCCCAAGAACTCTGTGGGGAAGATACAGCTATAGAGCCCACTGTGGTCAGATTTGCCACACAGGTAGATATTGGAATAAGGTCCCTGTTACTGGAAGAGGGTTTTTTTTTTATTACCATCAAGCAAAACAGTCACCAGAGTTCACAATCACGGAGGGATCCTTCACTCTTCTTTCTCCCAAATGCTCCATATCCAAGTATGCTTCAAAGTATATAGCCTCCTATCTCCACAACATCTCTGGCTTCTCTCCTTTTTCATGGCTACCCCCTACCCAGCATATGTCCTTATCACTTGGACGGTTGCAGGGGACACTTAATTGATCTTCCTGCCAAATCTCTTACCTCTCTAATCTATGGGAGTCAAGAAGGTTCAGTGAAGGAAGTATGCTAATTCAATTCTCTCAACATTCTCCTCTAAAAAACTTCAAAATAACATATCTAACTAAATTCTAAAGTGGTATAACCAAAAAACGGTTGGGGTGAGATATTTTTCAAGCTCAGGACAATTTAGGAGGCCAAAAGCATAGGTCTGTGGCACTGGCATGGGGGCTGGGAGTGATCAGGCTAAAACACTAGCTGTAGGCCTTTAAGGTAGTATCAGTAAAAGAAGCAATAAAAGCAGCTGCAGTAGCCGTGGTCACAGGGACTCATGTTGCCTGGAGATGGTAAAGGGACTAAACAGCTGGCCAGAAAGAGTTTCAAGAGTACTTTTGTGCTAGAATTGGATACAAGATGAGGCACAATTTGGCAACTCTACCGCCCATTACTCAGTTCCAGGTCACACCTCCAGGGTGTAGAGGAGTGCTTGCTGTGACAAGGGACCAGGGACTTTACCTGGGTATGGATTCCAGTTCCAGGGAGGACAGAAACTGTGCTACTGAGATAACATGGTCTCCGCCTAGAAAAATACCAAGGTGGAGACAAGGAAATCAATGACCACACAATTCCCTGAATCATGCCACATTCAAAACAATGAAAACTTACAGGCCTCCAGAAATAGCTGTGAAAATGATAGGATGAGAAAGCTCAGGACAGTGATTCTATCCTTAAACAAAAATAAACAAAACCTGACTCTAAAATAAAGTTCAAAGTCAAGAAATGGGCTTTGAAAAACGACCAAATAATAACAAAAGAACTTGACCATAAAAAAGTTACTATAGTGACAGAGAAGCAGAAGACACAAGATCAGAAGACAATAATTTTGAAATATTTACAAAAAAAGCCTCAAAAATCAGATTGGCCATAAACTCAAAGAGCTAAAATAAATTAATTGAAATGAAAGAAAAAATAAATATCAACTAAGAACAATAGAGAAAAGTTTTTAAAAATGAGAATAATGCAAGAAAATCATGAAAGACAATCAACAGCTTTGTAAAGGAGGAATAAAAAACAAAAAAAAGTATTTACTTACTCCGTAAAAACAAAAATTGATCAAATGAAAACAGAGGTTCAAAACCTCTCTGAAGAAAATAACTTCTTAAAAATATAACTAGTTAAACAAAATAGAGATACAGAACCTCATGGTAGAACATTTCCTTAAAATTAGAGTTGGACAAGTGGAAATTAATCACTTTATGAAACATGAAGAAACAACAAAACAAAGTCAAAAGAATGGAAAAAAATAGGTAAAAATGTAAAATATCTCATAGGGAAAGACAACTGATTTAGAAAAAAAAAATCAAAAGAGATAATTTATTAGTCAATCTAATTTAAGAATTACTGGATTACCTAAAATCCATGATCCGAAAAAGAGCTCACACACTATATTTAAAGAAATTACAAAGGGAAACTATGGAAATATCTTAGAAGCATCTTCTGAAAGTGATTTCAAAATTCAAGATCCTAGGAATATGGTAGCCAAATTATAGTGGTCCCAGGACAAGGAGGAAATACTTCAAACAGACAGAATGAAATCCAAAGATTAATAAGTTACAGTCAGGATACCACAAGATTTATCATCTATCAACATAAAGGACAGGAGGGCATGGAATATGATATTCTGAAAGGTAGAAGAGCTAGGATTATAACTAAGACTAGCCTACCCAGCAAAACTGAATGTAAACCTAGAAGGGAAATAGACATTTAAGGAAATAGAGGGCTTCCAGTAATTTCTGATGAAGTGACCAGAAAAGAATAGAAAATATATATTCAAACACATACGAAGGTAATCATGAGTGAGGAATCATAAAGAACTTTTAAAATCTTAAACTATTGACATTCAGCAATGTGAAGATGATACATGTAAATTTCAAAACTTTTTTCAGTATAAGGGAATTGAGAAGTAGTCCACTTAGAATCATGGGTTCACATTCATCTCTATTCTTTTTGGAAAATCTCAAAATAAAAATGGAAGTTTGAGAAGGATAGACTGGGAGAAAAGGGAAGGAGAAATGCTGACTCTTTATGGGTGGTCTGAGCTAATATAATAGAAATAATAATACTAATATAATTTTCTTACATCACTCCCATTTATTTCCCTAATCTTGCCTCTCCCACTCTCATCTCTCTAACTCTTCCAGGAATTTTTGTTGGGCATGGATCTAATTATGATTTTTCTTTGAGGCTCTACTTGTAACTGTTTTCATACTATTATTGTCTGAGTTTGTGTCTTGGTCTTCTCCAGCTCTGTAATACCTTTAAATAGTCACATTCTATTTTTGTTTGATCATTTTCCATCCTATTTCTTGACTGAACTTCTTGACTTTGAAATTGGGCTTTTCTCACTTAAAAGTGGAGAGGCACTGTCCTGAATTTTAGGGGATTTTGTGCTGCTGTACTCAGAGATAATTCTGGTTATCTACAAGTTTTTGGTGCTTCCACAGAGGTGTGATCTAGGAAAAAATGTGGTCACTACTCTCCTGGTATGTGCTTTGGTCTTTATGTAGAAATGGCTTCTGCTCTCTTTCAGCTAGAAGTTCTAACTCTCCTCTCCACCCTGAAGCTGGGACTCAGAAATGTATGTTTGTGTGTGTGTGTGTGTGTGTGTGTGTGTGTGTGTGTGTGTAATAATGTTTTCTATCAGCATCGACTGCATTCAGTGGAAAGTATTGTCTGTAATCTCTTTCTGACCAGTTGTCTGACCCTCTTACTGTTTTTGTACTGAGAGCTCCCAAAATTACTGTTGCTGCCAGTTCCAAACCCAAAAACTGTTGATGCAAAAACATTATTTTAAGTTGTTTGGAAAGGAATGTGGGGTGAGCTCAGCTGGGTTGCTGCCTTTTTCTACCATCTTGTCTCTGCCTTCACTTAAGCACTTTAAAAAAAGAGAAAAAAAAGAAAACAGAATAACTATGCATTACAATTATGCGAGGGGGAAATATTTTTATTAATATGATAAATGGAAGAAATTATTAGGAACAAGGCAGACATTCTTACCCACATTAAATATTTTAAAAGTCATCCTTATAACAAACGTCTGTAGAATTAGAGATAAAAAAAGGACAAAGTGGGGGGCGGAGCCAAGATGGTGGCTGGAAGGCAGGGACTAGCGTGACCTCCCTGCTGAGTCCCTCCAAAAACCTATAAAAATGGTTCCGAACCAATTCTAGAATGGCAGAACCCACAAAACAGCAGAGGGAAGCAGGGCTTCGACCCAGGACAGCCTGGATGGTCTCTGGGTGAGGTCTATCTCACACGGAGCTGGGAGCTGGGAGCTGGGAGCCGAGCACAGCAGAGCCCAGCATGGGAAGCGGACCTAGCAGACCAGGAGCCAGGCGGAATGTACCCTACTATGCTGAATCAGTGAGCTGTGGCAGTTACCAGACTTCTCAACCCACAAACACCAAAGACAGCGGAGAAGGTTAGTAGGAAAAGCTGCGGGAGTGGAAGGAGTTCTCGGTTCGGCTACCAGCCCCGGGGGCCGGGGAGGTGGGGCAGCTACAGCTGTTGTTGCTTCCAGCCACAGGCCCACCTGGTGGGAGGAATTAAGTGGCAGATCAGAGCAGGAGTGCATAGCCTGCTGAAGATCTAAGCCCAGTCAGGGTTGGGGGTTCTTGGGGAAGGAGCAGTGCTGGTGTGGCAGAGCTGGCACAATACCCCCAAACGTGGAACATAGAACTCTTTAGTCGAGAAGCAGTCATACCCTGCTGAAAAACTCAAGGGTCAAGTTAGTTGGTTGGGAATATGGCCGGGCAGAAAAAACGCACCAAGATTCAGTCTCAGACTTTGGATTCTTTCTTTGGTGACAAAGAAGACCAAAACATACAGCCTAAAGAAATCAACAAAGTCAAAGAGCCTACAACAGAAACCTCCAAGAAAAACATGAACTGGTCCCAGGCCATGGAAGAGCTCAAAAAGGATTTGGAAAAGCAAGTTAGAGAAGTAGAGGAAAAATTGGAAAGAGAAATGAGAAGGATGCAAGGAAACCGTGAAAAACAAGTCAATGACTTGCTAAAGGAGACCCCAAAAAATACTGAAAAATACACTGAAGAAAACAACACCTTAAAAAATAGACTAACTCAAATGGCAAAAGAGCTCCAAAAAGCCAATGAGGAGAAGAATGCCTTGAAAGGCAGAATCAGCCAAATGGAAAAGGAGGTCCAAAAGACCACTGAAGAAAATACTACTTTAAAAATTAGATTGGAGCAAGTGGAAGCTAGTGACTTTATGAGAAATCAAGATATTATAAAACAGAACCAAAGGAATGAAAAACTGGAAGACAATGTGAAACATATCCTTGGAAAAACCACTGACCTGGAAAATAGATCCAGGAGAGATAATTTAAAAATTATTGGACTACCTGAAAGCCATGATCAAAAAAAGAGCCTAGATACCATCTTTCAAGAAATTATCACGGAGAACTGCCCTGATATTCTAGAGCCACAGGGCAAAATAGAAATTGAAAGAATCCATCAATTGCCTCCTCAAATATATCCCAAAAAGAAATCTCCTAGGAATATTGTCGCCAAATTCCAGAGCTCCCAGATCAAGAGAAAATATTGCAAGCAGCCAGAAAGAAACAATTTGAGTATTGTGGAAACCCAATCAGAATAACCCAAGATCTGGCAACTTCTACATTAAGAGATCGAAGGGCTTGGAATGCGATATTCCAGAGGTCAATGGAGCTAGGATTAAAACCAAGAATCACCTACCCAGCAAAACTGAGTATCATGCTCCAAGGCAAAATATGGATTTTTAATAAAATAGAGGACTTTCAAGCTTTCTCAGTGAAAAGACCAGAACTGAATGGAAAATTTGACTTTCAAACACAAGAATCAAGAGAAGCATGAAAAGGTAATCAAGAAAAAGAACAAGAAAAAGAAATTGCAAGGGACTTACTAAAGTTGAACTGTTTTGTCTACATTCCTACAAGGAAAGATAACATGTATGATTCATGAGACCTCAGTATTAGGGTAGCTGAAGGGAATATGCATATATAGAGAGAAAAAGAGAGAGGACTCAGGGTGAGTTGAAAATGAAGGGAAGATATCTAAAAGAAATAAAATCAAATTAAGGGATGAGAGAGGAACATATTGAGAGAGGGAGATAGGGAGAGATAGAATGGGGTAGATTATCTTGAATCAAGGTGGCAAGAAGAAGCAGTTCTGTGGAAGGAGGGGAGAGGGCAGGTGAGGGGGGAATGAGTCAATCTTGCTCTCATCAGATTTGGCCTGAGGAGGGAATTCCATACATACCCAATTGGGTATCTTACCCCACAGGAAAGAAGAGGGAAGAAGATAAAAAAGCAGGGGGGGTGATGATGAAAAGAGGCAGATGGGGGTGGAGGTAATCAAAAACAAACACTTTGGAAAGGGCACAGGGTCAAGGGAGAAAATTCAGTAAAGGAGTATGGTTTGGGAAGGAGTAAAATATAGTTAGTCTTTCACAACATGGGTATTGTGGAAGGGTTATACATAATGATATCCGTGTGGCCTATGATGAATTGCTTGACTTCTTGGGGAGGGTGGGTGGGAAGGGAGGACGGGGGAGAATTTGGAACTCAAAGTTTTTAAAAACAGATATTCAAAAACAAACAAAAAAGTTTTTTTTTGCATACAACTAGAAAATAGGATGCACAGGCAATGGGGCGTAGAAATTTATCTTGCCCTACAAGAAAGGAAGGGAAAAGGGGATGGGAGCGGAGTGGGATGACAGAAGGGAGGGCTGACTGGGGAACAGGGCAACCAGAATATACGCCATCTTGGAACGGGGGGGTAGAAATGGGGAGAAAATTTGTAATTCAAACTCTTGTGAAAAAGAATGCTGAAAACTAAATATGTTAAATAAATAAATTAAATAAAAAAGAAAAAGAAAAAAATGACAAAGCAGAAAACATTAAGTAAATATAAGACAACATTTTGACATTTTAAAATATCTAAGACAGCATTACAAAATCACAGTGGATATGTCAACATTGGATAAATGGTCAAAGTCTCTGAGCAAGATTATTTTCCCAAATAAAGAACAAATTAACAATCATTTGACAAATGCAAGGCCTAATTTATATTCAAGGAAATATGGAGATATTTCACATAACTTTAATAAAACATCTCATACTCATCAAGTTGGCCAGATAATTCAAAATCCTCAGGACCAGATGGATTTATAAGTGAATTCTGCCAAATATTTAAGTAACATTTAATCTCAATGCTGTGTAAACTATTTAAAAAAGAAAAATATAAAAAATTCTATCTTAATACAAATATTTTAATATGCAAACCAGGAAGAGGAAAAGCAAAGAAAGAAAACTGTAGATCAATTTTTTAATGAATCACTTTTCTGAGGTTTTAAACATACTGAAAGCAAGGATATTATAGCAATATGTTACAATGATGCAGGACTAGTTCATTATTAGGAAAACTATCACCATAACTGACCATATCATTAAGAAAGACAACAAAAATCATATGATTATCTCAATAGCTGTAGGAAAAGCTTTTGACAAAATAGAACACATATTCCTATTTTTAAAACAGCACTAAATTCCATGGAAATCAATGGAGCTCATCTTCAAATGATGAGTAGCATCTATCTAAAATCATAAGCAAACATTATATGTAGTAAAGATAAACTTGAAGACTTCCCAATAAGATCAGGAGTGAAAAGAGGTCCCTTATCCCCACTACTATTCAATATTATATTAGAAATGATATCTATAGCAAGAAATGAAGAAAAATAAATTGGAGGAATAAAAATAGGCAACTGGGTACCAAAATTATTCCTTTTTATCGATGATATGTTTGCATACTTTGAGAACCCTAGATAATCAACTAAAACAAATTGAAATAATTAACACCTTCATGAGCATTTCTATATTCTACCAACAAAACTCCATAGAAATATATAAAAAGTTAAATTCTATTTAAAATAATTGCAAACATTATAAAATACTTAGGAGTATACCCGTCAAGAGAAACCCAGAGACTATATTAAGACTATTGTAAAACAGATATCACACAAATAAAGGCTGTGCTAAACAACTGGAAAAATATTAATTGATCATTTTAGCTGAACCAATATAAAAATACAATTCTACCTGAGTTAATTTATTTACTCAGTGACATGCCAAATTGCAAAAGAATTATTTTTGAGTTAGACAAAATAATATAAAAATCATCTTGTAGAACATAATTTCAAGAATCAAAGGAATCAATAAAATATTTTAGCAGCTCTTTTTGTATTGTGAAAGAATTGAAAATTGAGGGCATGCCCATCAACTGGGAAATAACTGAGCAAATTGTGGTAGATGATTTTGATTCAATACTGTTGTCCTATTAGAAATGACCAACAGGATGGTTTAAGGAAAACCTGGTATATCTTATATGAACTGCAGCAAAGTGAAGTGAACAGAACGAGAGAACATTGTACACAGTTAACAACAATATTGTAATGATGATCAATAGTGAAAGGCTTAGCTACTCTAATCAAGACAATTTCAAAAGACACATGACTATCAATGCTCTCTATCTCCAGAATAATAACTAATAAATTCTTGAGGGCAAAATGAAGTATAGTTTTTAAAACTTTATTTATTTTTCTTAATTTGGTGAGTTTTTTTTCTTTTGTAACATGGCTAATATGAAAATAGGCTTTGCATGGCTTCACACAAATAACCAATATCATATGACTTGTCTTCTCAAGGCATGTGGAAGAGGAGGGAGAGATGGAATTTGATATTCAATTTTTAAATAAATGTAAAAATTTTTACATGCAATAAGAAAATATTTAATGGAATTTATAAAAAAATAACATTAAAATTATTTTAAATTGTTGGATTAGAAGGAAGGACTGTAATGTTTCGGTGATACTTCATATATTGAAGTTGATTTAAACATAAAATATTGCTATGAATGTTTCTCTTTATTTAGATATTCATCATAGCCGGTAAACTTTGAAAAAAATAGAAAATGACTCTTTAGCAATGTGTAATTCCATTAGAAACCTTACTTTCTAATCCATTTAGTTATCCTGGCAAATATAAAACTTAAGAACTTAGTGTCATATTTACTTTGGAAAGAGTAGGGAAAGACAGTTACTTAGCCCTTAGCTTCTAGTAGTAGATAGCCCTTGAACTGTGTTGGAGCTAGGAATTCCCATAGGCAGAATAGAGGAAGAAGAATATTCCAGGTGTAGGGAATAACTCATGCAAAGGTACAGAGATGAAAAAAAAGAAATGACAAATGGGATAGTTCAGGTGAAACATAGTAATATAAAATAAGTCAGGAACAATAGGTTGGGACCAAATGTCAAAAGGTTTTCAATGAAAGACAGAATTTTTTTTGTATTTTATCCTAGAATCAAGAGGGATTCACTGAAGCATCTTGAATAGATGAATGACCTGTGATCTAAATTACAAGATTCTCCTTCACCACTTTATGAATTATCCCTATATTATGAATTATTTTAGCAATTCCATCCAGTATGTTTTTGGTAATACAATTTATTTGGCTCTAAAAATTATTTGTTGCTAATCTAAGATATTTTAAATATGAAGAACAAATGTTATTTACTCTAAGGCTTCCTTTGGCAAAAACAGACCTCACTTACAATGCTAGTTTTTCTAAGCCATTACTTTATGAAAATATATCAAGTCTGGGAATTGGATTTGCCCTGGAACCAGGCAAAAAAGTTGGTATTTTATATACTGATTATGCTTGAGGGGCAAAATAGAGAGCCTAATGGTAATATTAATAGTGTTCTTTTCAAACATAAAATAATAATTCAGTTTTTCCTTGAAGAGCACTAGTTCAAACTCATTTTCTTTCTCCATAAGATGAAGATTAATTTTAAATGTAGTTTTTACAATTTTAACTGAAGCTTCAAAGGTGTTATAATATAGTCTTCTGATATGAAAAGAATTCTTATAACCAAAGTTATTTTTAAGGGCATGACTATGTGATTACTCTGGAAAGAGGTGTGTGGAGGAGCAGATGTCAGAAATCTAGATTTTAAGTAGAAAGAGAGTTTGAATGGAAGAAGAATGAAAAGGGAAGAGAATGTTAAAAGAGCTATAGGAACTTAATTTTCCTAAGCTCTTGCTAAACAAGAGATTGACTTGTAACTATAAATTATGTTTTCGCTTACCAGGATGGTATAATATTCAGGTAAAATATATTTTAATTCAATCACTTCATATTTCATGCAATGGGAAACTTTTGATTTGTCCCTTTCCTTTTGTGGTTTTCATATTCATTATGCCTGATGCTAGTCCATGCATTAAGCACTTCAGAATGCCATAAGCAAAACAACAAAAAAATGACTGCAGACATATTGCCCCTTGGTGCCTTTATATTATTCATACCTACCAAAGCCAAGCTTACACATATATGAATGTCATTAATACCCTCTAGCTAGTGCCTTGATGCTTACTCTCTCATCATAAGCTTTTCCCTATATACCATGGGTAAAATGTAGTCACACATGTCCACATTTTCTGAAACTAGTAAGACATTTGCCCCACAAAGGATGTCCATTTTGTAAATCACTGTGAAAAAGTAGATTCCCTTTCCTTGAAATCACTATTCCGTTGCCATCTCCTACTAGATGCCTTTCCTGAAGCTTCCAGATATTAGCACTATCTCCTTTGGAAATTATGTTGCATACATTACTTTCTTATCTCTGTATGAAACTTTTTGTGTCATGGATTCCTTTTGCAGTTTAATGGAAGCTAGAAAACAATTCTCAGAAGAATATTTTAAATGGATAAAATAGAATATAAATGATTATAGAAAACCAACTATTTCTATCTATCTATCTATCTATCTATCTATCTATCTATCTATCTATCTATCTACCTATCTATCTGTCCGTCAATCTATCTATGTGTGTGTGTATTTTTTCTCCATTCAAGTTCATGGACCGCTTCAATCTGGTCCTTCCCTAGGAGAATGTAAGCATCTTTGGTGAAGAAGTTACATCCTGTGTCTTTATTTTTATTCAAAACTTAGTAACAAAAGTAAGACCCCACCAAACCCCATACTTTCCTTTTAATTTGTGGATCCTACTGACTATGACATTTTGTAACAACAATGCTGCTATGGAGGTGTAGGGCCAGTAACAACAGCACACAGGAGGGCTGCTATCACAGGTTTTTTTCTCTGCTTTTCTAAGGAAACCAACTTTAAGGGGTTTACAATCTTACTTTAATTAAACAAACATGTATCATTCACTTAGTTCAGGTAGAAAAGTCACCACCCTGAACTTCAGAGCAAATATAAACAAATATTACAAACAGAGAACATAACACAAATCAACAGACAGGCTTCTAACTGTCTAACCATAGCAATACATATGTAGTTATCAGAAAGCGAAGCACCAGCATCTGAGTTTTCAAAGCCGGGTGCTCCTTATCGGCTACCCAGAGTCTCATCTGGCCCAGTCACATGAACACTCTTCCAATGAGTGAGCCCCAAATCAAAATGTTAACCTTAGAGTATATATATTGTTTCCAATCAAGGACTCTTTAGTCAATCAAAGATCCTCGATTCAATCAAAGGCAAGACTCAACTGATGGCACTTGATTGCCTTGGTGCTGAGAAGCACTTCAAAAGAAAAATAAACAGCAAAAAGTCCCATTTTGCTTGGCATTACACAAATCAATTCTACAAACTAAAAATACTTCTGTTTAGCTGTATTCCAAATGTTATGGAAAGATTCTTTATCCTTCTCATTAATTCTGAAGAAGATTCTTATATTTGGACTTGAAATAAATACTTGGTACACATCTGTGACATATGAGATGGTCTTTTAAACATGAGTAGCACTCACAAAGACACATATTGCATGGCTAAATCAGACCCAAAAGAATTTTTGCAGTATAAACATATGTATGTATATTTATATGCACATATATGTAAATATAAACATATGAATTTCTACTTATATATTTTTATATATACATATATTTGTGTGGTGAGTAGGAGGTTGAAAAGAAAGTGTCAGAGCTTTCTCAGACTGATAGTTATGTATTGAAAATCAGCAGAGGCTACAAAAAGTGCCTGAGTGGGAATATACTCACTTTTTGCCATTTACTTCAAGAGTAAGTTGAGTCATCCCTCAAGAAAGGGAAAGAGAAGGAATGCGTATAAACCTGATTTGTCCTGAAATTTATTGTCACATTTTTTCATTGGTCTAATTTTCTCTGTTCTTTCAGCACCCTTCTTCTCTTGCCCCCCTTAGGGTCTCATCTTACTTTCCTGACTGTCCATTAATTTTCTTTAATATGTTAGTAGCTTTTAATGTGTTGAACTCCTACCATTTTCAGAATTATTATTTTAATAAGAGCTCCTGAAGCATGAGAAGTCCTAAAAGTCCAAAGGAACAAAACTTCTAATGGTGTAATTTTAAGTTTCTAAGTAGGGAAGGGAAAGGCACTTGCCCAGATTTTCCAAATCATGCTATAGAAATTAAGGAATACTCTACCTTCAGAAACACTAACTCTTAGACCTGTGGTGTCAAACTCAAAATAGGAACAGGAGTCACTAAATTGAACATGACAAACTTTGTGGGCACAGACCGACTTAGAAAACCACATGCATACATGCATACATAAATACATACATATACACACACAACACACACACATATATACACACATACATGCATATGCACATGCATACACATACATATACACAAATGCTCATACATATGTGCTACTGTTATTTTTTTATTTTATTTCCCAATTTAATTAGGTGTAGGCAGACTCTGGAATACTGCAGGTTTTACCAATTGAATCTGGAGCAGGGACACTTCAGAGTGCTGCAGGTTTCAATGCTTGTATTTGACACTTATGCTTTAGATCAGAGGTTTGTAACATGGGTGGGGTGTGTGTGTGTGTGTGTGTGTGTGTGTGTGTTTGTGTGTTTAAACTGCATTAAAGATTTTGTCTACCATATACATATATTTACATACCCTATGAATAAAATGTATGCATATGTGTATATATGTGAATATATAATAGCTATATTTCAATATAATCAGTTTCCTTTGTAATCAATGGTGTTCTATTTTATAAATTTTAAAACTTTATTCTGAGAACATGTCCATAGGCTTCACCAGACTGGTAAAAATGTCATAACACACACACACACACACACACACACCCACACACACACACACACACACACACACAAGATTAAGAATCCCTGCTTTACATATTTAGAATGCATTCCCCTGTCTCACTCTCACCCAGGAGTAGCCACATGGGCCTATATTTATTTTTAACCTTATAATTCCTGTAAGTGTTTCTTTGTTTTACAAGAACAAAAAAATGTACTGTTTACTATACATTTCTGCATGGAAAACATTTCCATTAGAAAAGGCCCTCTTTGAGCAGTGAGGCTTTTTTTTGAAGAAGATAAATTAAATGAATTTAGGGGTGCCACACCTTGAGAGGGATAGCCGTCAATCACTTTTAATCAGAGTAGTGTTGTCTTTAGAATTAGTGTCTGTCTCAGAGAACAGGGAAAATCTAATTAGCAACTTCATACATATTTTAAAATAGTCACTAGTACTTTCCAAATATCAATTAAAATTGAATTTTTAAAATATGTACTGATTTTTATCTACAAACACATAGAATATAAAACAGAAAAAATATCTCTCTACATTCAAGTCTTGTAGGTAGCTATTTTTCCTAACTGCATTAAAAGCATATGGGTTTTAATGTCCAAATGTTTGAATAACCTCTTGAGTTAGTTATCATAGGTCATCTATATGCTGCTCTTACAAAGCAAATGAGTTCAAATTTGGTTCCAGATAGTTCCTAGCTGTGTGACCCTGGGCATGTCACTAAAGCCTATTTGCCACAGTTTACTCATCTGTAAAATGAGCCAGAGAAGGAAATGACAATGAGCTCTAACATCTTTGCTAATGTAACCCACATGGGGTTATGAAGAGTCAGACTCAACTGAAATAACTAAACAAAAACAAAAACAAAGCACCTTCCCAACTGTAACAACAATGTTGCTAGCAATTGCTGTGTGGGTGTAAGACAAATAGCATCAGCACATAGGAGGGCTGCTAGCACAAATTCTTTGATCTGCTTTTCTAAGGAAAGCAACTTTAAGGGGTTTACAATCTCACTTAAATCTAAAATACGTATCACTTACTTAGGTCAGGGGGGAAACCCTGAACTTCAGAAAAAACACAAACAGAACTTAGGAAAAGGAATTAAATAAAGAGAGAAAATAAACTCAAATCAACAGTCAGACTTCTAACTGTCTGGTCATAGCAATACATACACAGTTACCAGAGAGAGAAGCGCCAGCATCTGGGTTTTCAAAACCAGGGGGATCCTTAATGGCCACCTAGTCTCATCTGGCCAAATCACATGAAAGCTCTTCTAATGAGTGAGCCCCCAAAACAAAATGCTAGCTTCAAAGCATATATACCCTGTTTAGGGCCTTGGGGCTTAGGGCCTACTTAGCAAAAGGGTGTAGGCCTGAGGCTTAGCATCTACTTAGCAAAAGGGTGTGGGCAAGATTTTTAATAACAGGTACCACATCATATATATTGTTTCTAATCAATGACTTGATTCCAAAAAAGGCAAAACTCAAAGACACTTGATTGCCTTGGTGCTGAGAACCACTCCAAAACAGAAGACAATAAAAGTCCCACTCTGTCTGTCAATACACCAACAAAACCAATAATTTGGGCAATTTATGCTTTATTATGCCATTTATATAAGTCCTTATCTTGTCACACTCGTATTATTAAAATACCCTGCTAGTAGGTCCAGCTGCCACAAGTTTCTCTTCACTCCAATCCATCCTCCATTCAGTCATCAAAATGACTTTCCTAAAGCACTGGTTGGACTATGTTACTTCCCCTATGCAATAAACTATAAAGGATCCCTATTACCTCTAGGATCAAACAGAAGATCCTCCATTTGGCACTTAAAGCCCTTCATAATCTAACTCACTTCTCCTTTAATGTCTTCTTTGTTCTAACTCCCAGACAATGTAATTCTTTGATCCAACGATATTGGCCTCCTTACTGTTCCAGGAACAAAACACTTCATCTCTCAGCTCAAGGTATTTTTAAATCTTATTCAAAAATTTATTTTTCGCAGTTACATGTAAAAACAGTTTTAACATTCTATTTTTTTTCAAATTTTGAGTTCCAAATTATCTCCCTTCCCCAATTAGAAGACAAGTAATTTGACATAAGTTGTATATGTGTAGACATGTAAAACACATTTCCATGTAGAATGCTAGCTTATCTCTTCTTTGTTTTATGGCTTCCTGGTCTTCCTTTAAATCACATCTAAAATCTAACATTCTGAAAGAAACCTTTCCCAACCCTTCTTAATTTTAGTGTCTTCCCTCTCTTAATTATTCTTTATTTATTTTGTATATAGTCTGTTTTTATATATTCACTTGATTACTGTTTCCCTCTGAGATTGTGAGCTGCCTGAGGACAGAGACTCACCTTTGACTATTTGTAAGCTTGGTCCCAAACACAATGCTTAACACATAATAGGAGCTTAATTAATTCTTATTTCCCTAGTGCAGTCTTGTAGTATGAGTGCTGTGTATGGAGTTGAAAGACTTGAAACTGAATCTTGGCTTTGTTGCATCTGATGGAGCAATAAGTGGTTTGCTTTCAAGTTAGAAAGACCTGAGGTCATGTTATACCTCTCACACATGCTACCTATAGCTTCTTAATGTTGTGGATAATGATAGAAGTTTTAAAGCTGCAGATGAATTGCAATTTTCTACATTTCCATCCCTTTTACCTATAAAAGCACAAATTTATTCCAAAAATCTTCTTTAAATCTGATTTCTTTTCGCTGAGAATATTTCACATAGCAATTCCCCACCCCCACCCACCTAGAAGCTTTTTTATTATTAAAAATTGCAGAAGTCAAAGATTTGATTAAAAAAAAAGATTCTGCAGATGTGGAAAGTGAGGCAGAGAAAGATAAAGCTATGTGTCCAAAGTGTCCAAAGTAACTGTATGAGGAAGAGGTAGGACTAAAACTAGAATCTATATCCTTCTGCGATAAGGACATTAGTTGTTTTTTTTTTTTTTTCATGCTTACATACCATATTCCTTAATGTGCTATCTTCAAGATTTTCCCTTCAAAAAGGAGCTCTCTAAATGTTGTCCCTGATACTTTCCATTGCATGGGGATACTCAGGCAGGTGTTCCACCTTTGTGTTCTGAAGTCTCACAGTAAAGATGTGGGTCACCATGGAGATGCCTGGCTCACAGTTTCTTTATCTTACTCAGGGGGTCTACACTTCTGTTCCTAAGAAGGAATAGAAAGACAGTGACTTGGCATAGTATTTAGTTATGTGACTAAAGTTATGGGTTTTGGGTTTTTTTGTTTGTTTGTTTGTTTGTTTTTTAGTCAGTCATTTCACATAGCCTGGGGATATTTTTGGTTTCTGCTTTGTATGTGAAGCGCTTGTCACCTTCACTTATACACAAAAAGGGAAGAATCAACTTGTGCTGATTACAATGAAATTTCAATTTTTAACTTACTTTTGCAACCTTTTAGGATAAAGATACCTGAGGGAAAGGAATGCCAATGGACTAACACAAAAGAGAGACTCAAATTTTCTAATTTTTTAAAAATTTTAACGAAACCGTCCCATCTCTTTGTATCAGTCTGTTGGTAATTCTCATGCACTGTGGTCCATTGGATATGCATGCAAATGTCTTATGTCTTATAATAGAATATAATAACACTATAATGCTTGCATAGAACTTTTCATTTTCAAAGTTCTTTCAGATCCATATCTCATTCTATACTCACAGTAACATTTGAAGTGAAAAAGGCCAGTGTTATCATCCTGATTCTTCATATAAAAGTACCAGGGCTTCAAATGGTTGCATAAGTTTACTTCTAACCACATGTCCTCTAAGTTATGAAGCTTGGGTAAATACACACGTATGCTCACCCCAAGCACACCACAGGATTTTCACTAGATCAAACTGATATTAGGCATGTTTTACATGAACTTTCTACCTCTTCCCACACACAAATGAATTGATTCAATGAGAAATAAAATTGATGTCAGGGAAGAATTAACTTCTTTTACAGAGTAACTAACATGTTTTCTTTTCTTCAATCAATTTTCTAAAGGAATGATTTAATATGCAAAATCATTGAGTCCAGAGGCCATTATGTCTAATACACTTCTATAAAGAATCCCTTTCACAATCTTCCTGAAGAGAGATCATCTAGGACTTGCTTAAAAAACTCACAGAAAGAGGAAATATCCAATACCTCAGGCAGTCTATTCCACTTACGAGAAGCTCCAATTTATCAGGAGGATTTTTTATATTAGCTGTACATTTGCCTCTGTAGCTTTCTCTCATTACTCTGTCCATTGAAATAAATAAAAGGGGATAGGGTAAAGAATATTAGTTGAGGGCCTATAGTTGAAGAGGAAAAAAAAGACACCTTTTTTATTCAAATTGCTTCTAAGGAGGAGAAGATGGGTGAATATGAGTAGAGGTTTTAAAGAAGCAGATGGAAAACTTGCTACAGAAAGGCTGAATATCTTGAATAAAGTAAGAAACAAGATGATAAGAGGATATTGTGGGCTAGAGTAGAGTTAGAGGAATCAGGTGAAAGGAAATGGATTAGAACACCTCCTGTGGAAAATAATATAGAGATTTAGTAAAGGATTGTGATGAAGCCACAAGGGGCACGTAGGACTAATGTAGTATAATAGAAAAAGCACTGACTCTAGAGTCAAAAGACCTAGGTTCAAACCCCAACTTTGATGCTTATTGTTTGACTAAAAAGCATGTAGCTTGCTGTAGAAAATGCTTATTTAAGGCCTGCCTATCTCCTTCTCATATTTTCATTGAGGATATACTCAATATAAAAGCACATGTCAATTTAGCCTTTGTGGCTTACTAATGTTCTAATTTTGCTGGTCAGTCTGGGAGGATTGTTTCATTGAAACTCAATTTATTCTTTTCTATTTTAAATATTTTCATTTAAAATTAAATAAAAATATAAAAGATGAACAAAAGCATATTAATTAAAATCAAAGGTTTTGTTCTGTAAAATTTGGATTCAGTCAAAAGGTCATACTTAAGGACCTAGAAGGCCACATGTTGCCTTAAGGCCACAGGTTCCCCACCCCTGTGATAGACACTGAGATAACCGGGGATATTAAGAAATGAAAAAGACGGTCTCCTCTTAAGGAGCTCACAGACTAATTGGGGAGATGGCATTCAAAAAATAATACAGAAACAATTTTAGGGTAAATGCGTAGGAAAAATTAGAGATAACAGAGAGATGACATTAGCATTAAGGGAGATAAAGAAAAGCTTCCTGTTGAATATGGGATTTTAATTGACACTTGAAGAAAGGCAGGGAAGTCAGATGAGGAAAGAGAACATTCTAAGTATGGGGGGCAATCAGAGAAAATGCATGGAGTCAGGAAATGGACCATTTCATGTGAAGAACAGCAAGGAGGCCGGTGTGACTAGATAGAAGAGAACCTGGCTGTGATCGAAATGTAAAGGAAGTGAAGAGGTAAGAGGGGACCAGATCCTAAAGAGTTTTGCATGCCAAATAAAATTTTACATTTGATCCTAAAAGTAATATGGAACCTCTGGAATTTATTAAAAAAGAGGAAGAAATGTTCAGATCTGTGATTTCAGAAGATTAATTTAATAGCTAAATAGAAGATAGACTAGAGGGGGGAGAGACATGAAGCAGGGAGAATAATCTGCAAATTATTGTAATAGTCTAGAAGTGATGTGACGAGGTCCTGTAGCAGGGTGGTGGAAGTGGCAGAGGAGAGAAGTGAGCATATACAAAAGAAGGTACAAAAGTACAAGTTCAAGAGAACTTGGCAACATATTACATATGGGAAGATAAGAGAGAGTGAGGAATTTAGAATGACACATGAGTTGTGAGCCTGCGTGACTGGGAGAATGCTGATATTGGAAACAAGAAGTTCACAATTTGGACCAGGGATTTAGGGAGGTGAAGACAATGGGTTTAATGTTGTACATGTTTAGTTTAAGAAGTCTATAGGACATCTAGTTTGAGATGCCTAATAGGCAGTTGGAAATGTGAGGCCGGGCATTAAGAAAGAAGCTAAGGTTAGAGAAACAGATCAAAGAATCATCAGAACAGAGAAGATAATTGAAGTTTTGGGAGCAGATATGATTACTAAGAGATATAGCACAAAGAGAGAAGAGAAAAGGTCTCATAACTGACCCCAGGGGGACAGCAATCTTTGGTAGGTTTGACCTAGAAAAAGATCCAACAATGAACATGGAGGAGTAATCAGACAGATTGGAGGATACTATGGACAGTGCAGTGTTATACAAACCTTGAGAGAAGATGTTGATTGATACTATCAAAGGCTGCAGAGAGGTCAAGAAGGATAAAAATTTTTAAAAGATCATTAGTTGTAATTAAGAAATCATTGGTAACTTTAAGAGAAAATTTCATTTGAATGATGAGGCCAGAAGCAAGACTGTGGATGGTTAAAAGTGATTTGAAAGGAAAAGGTAGTGGAGGCATCTATTGTACACCAAAGTATTGAAGTCATTTCTTTAATTACTTATACCATATACTTTAATCCCTAAATGGAGTGTTTCTAATGAATTATGTACATTTTCATTTTGCAAATGGATGTGTCTATGTGCAAGATAATCCATTCCAATGTATGAGATTTACATACATACAGTAATTTCCTGCTCCAATATAACTTATGGTATTAAAATAAATTTCTTTATAAATATAAATTTCTTTGCAATGTAGAGGGAATTGTATGTTCTAAAACAAAAGTTTAAAATGCTGCTAATGCATGCTCACCTTGCAACAAATCTGCTCAGTTTTTTTTTTCTTACATGTTTTTTCTTTTCTTCCTTCCCTAGTTCCACTACTTATTTCTCATCTGGCTATAGCATTTAGTTCAAAGAAACAGCTTACAATAGCATGTAAAAAGCTGGAATTGTAGTGAAAAAATATGTGAATTTAAATTCCTATACATTCTTTATAAACCTCACAGAAGAAAGAATATACTTGTCTTTTTGGTGAAAATTTGTTTTGAATAACATAGTTTTACAGCCTAACAGGAACAGAATCATCACACACTACATATGCTATCCAGAGCAAATAATTTAGCCTCCCTGAGTTTCCATTTCCTCATCTGAAAAATGGCAGTGATAACAATTACACCTACCCAACAAGATGATTATGAGGATCTAATGAGATAATATATACAATGTATATTGCAACACTTAAATGTTCTTTAAATGTAGACTTCACATTTTAATTGGTTTCCTATTAGCTCAGAATAAGACTAAATTGTAGGTGTATCACATGTATTACAGGCAGACATACATTCCTTTATGCAGTCAAAAACTTCCTTAGAAAAGTTGTAAATTGAATTTTCAAATTATATGTCCCCGATGACATATATTATAATTTTTAAGATGCTCAATCTTTATTTATGATTGATCACCACTTGGAAGTGCTTGCTAACACAATTTCTCTGGGCCCCAGTTTCCTGGTCAATTAGTTAATAGACTATGCAATATAAATGCCCAGAAAACCTTTTTATAATGTAATCAGCCTGTAATTTATCCATCTGTCTGTCTCTGTCTCTCATTTTCACATATTAGGGATTTTAGTTTCTTTTTATAAAGTAGGTCATGCCTCTTAAAATATAAGATCATGGTTAATTCACTCTTCCTAAAGAGATAGAAATGTTTCTGTGAGACAGAAAAGCGTTTGGAGGCCTGACTTTTCCAAGGTGATGCAGGTGCTATCTGATGCAGGAGTTGAAGCCATATCTTCCTGACTGAGTCCATAACTCTCTCTATCTATAATACCATGGTGAATCTTCTAAAACGGTTAAATCTCAATCAAAGTCTTGTTCTGAAATCCTCTTACCACCTGGATCTAATACTGGACATGTATTAGATTCTACCAAACTAGATAGATTTTAAGGATATAATGCTTTATAATAATAGTTTCCCACCTTGGCAAAGAAGATAAAAGATCATAATGGTCAATACTGGAACAAGTATGGAAAGGTAGGAAAATTGCTACACAGTTGCTGGAGCTTTGAACTGGTTCAAAATTTTCAAAAAAAATTGGAATTATATATATTTAGATGCCCATACCATTATATCCAGAGATCTTAAAGTTCAGCATATAACCCAAGAACAGAAAGATCTTCTATATACAAACTACTCATAGCAGCACAGAAACGAAGTGGATATCCATTATTACAGAATGACTAAACAAATTGAGGTCTATAAACACAGGGACATTACTGCTCAGTTAGAAATAATAAATATGAAGCATGCAGAAAAGCAAGAACAAGCAGGTAACAAGAATTTAGTCAGAGTTGACTAGGTGCAATGGAGATTTAAATTAAAAAAAAACAAAAAAAAGAAGAGGAAAACAATTCTAATGAAAGAAGACAAAATGTAAAGTGGAACTGAACATGAGAGAATAAAAAGTACCTATGCAGAAGCATAGTGGCAAAGTTCACAGGAGTATGATGGTCAATCCTGGGAAAAACAATAGCATAGTCAGGAGAGGAATGAAGCATGTCCCTGTGGAACAAATTATTAATGGGAGAAAAAGAGCCAGAATGGAGAAGGGATATTCTAGGGTGAGTGGAACCAAGGAATTGAGCAAAATTCCAGGTAGATTGGTCAGCTGAAGCATGAAATGTGAGAGAGCCATAAAAAAACTGTGAAGCATTTAGAGAATTATTTAAAGTGATGAAGAATGAAATACACACACATGTGTGTATGCACATATGTTTATGTGCATATACACACATTTATGTGTATTTATATACACATATGTGTGTATGTGTGTGTGTATTTCACTCTTTGTCCTTTAAATAATTCTTTAAATGCTTCCCAGTTTTATTCATGACTCTCACATTTCATAATTCAGTTTACTAATCAACCTGGAATGTGTGTGTGTGTGTGTGTGTGTATGTGTGTGTGTGTGTACACATATTAAACAAGGGAAATAGAACAAAAGTATCTAAACTTACTAAACAACACTCTCTATGTAATGGCCTGTCTACTGTAGAAGAAATTTCTTAAATGTTCCTTCTCTCCTTTGGTGCACAAGTGTGGGTGGGGGATAAGTGTAAACATTTCATATACTTTCTTTTCTTATTTTTTGTGGAGGCTTTGGATATAGGGGCTTTGACTTTGTTGTCTTCCTTTGGTTGTATGCTTTGATCTTCCTTGTCACCACGGACATAAGAAAATACCTTTATACCAAGGAAATAACCTTGTATAGGCTTATTTTTCCCCCTGTTTGCTCATTTTCCCAGCCAATTACTTGACCTTTGAGCTCTTTCTTAAGTGGAGGGTGTGCTGCCCCAAGCTTCAGGGGTTTTGTGCAGCTATTTTCAGAGATATTTCTAGGGATCTGTAAATTTTCAGTTCTTCCAAAGTGGTATGATCAAAGGAGAGGGGTTTCCTCTCCTTGCCTGTGCTCTGGTCTGTAAGCAACCACAAGTACTCTTTTCTGCCTTGGAATTGTGACTCTGCCACACCAGTGCTCCTTCTCATTCTAGGACCACCACACAAGACTGTTACCCAGGTCAGCTGCTGCATTCCCCCTCTGTCTGTAGGCTGAGCACTCCAGATACAGTTTGGCTGTGGCAGTGGCTGCCACCACCCATGCTCCCCTCTCACCCAGGTGATAGACCTTTCCCACTGACCTTCACAGCTGTATTTGGTGTTTGTGGGTTGAGAAATCTGGAAACTGCAGCAGCTACCAGTAATTCAGTGCCCTGAGGCTTGTTCTAGCCCCATCGATTCGGGTGCAGCCCATGCTGCGCCATGCTCTACTCCAAGCCTGGTGCAACAGACCCTTCCTGCAGGCTTTCTGGATTGTCTTGGGGTGGAAATCTGTTTCACTCTAATATTTTGTGGCTTTTGCTGCTCTAGAATTTGTTTAGAGTCATTTTTGAGGTATTTTGAGGGGCTTGGGGGGAGAGTTCAAGTAGGTCCCCACTTCTACTCTACCATCTTGGTTCTACCCACCTTAACAAACTTTAAAACTCAGTTGTTATGTTGGTTAACTTTGTTGATTTTTTAAATTAATTGTTTTGTTACAAGAAATGGCTACTGATATAAGGGAGGGGGGATACATTAAGAAATAAATTATTAAAAAATAAGAAACAACTTTAGAAGTTAAAAAAAGAAAAGAAAAAAATGGTACTACAAGTGGTCCATAGGTCTGTGAAGAATACCCCCCCAAAATTAACTACCAAATAATGAATATTTTGTCTAAAAAAATAACATAGACTGTACAGTAACAAGTGGTGGAGCAGCTCCATCAGTGGAGAAAGTCCTCACATTGATAAAATTATGAGTTTTTGAAGGAAGCAGTATAAATTAGGCTCTCATTCCAACAATTGTTCAAAAAAGGGATAATTGCTCTTAGGCAGAAGACTTGGCTTATACCTTGGTGTCACAAAGAATCAATTCTTTCTGTTTTATGTCACATACTCTAAAAATTAGATAAAAATATCCAACAAGCCAAGTGTATCCATGCAGAAAATTTCTTACTTTCCTGGTTACTATCTATCTTTACATCCAGGGTGTTTATTGGAGGATAAAACATTGTTGATTTTGGGCCAGAAGAAATTAGGTGTCAAAGGATAATAGTCAACAAATGCCCAAAATCTTTTGCCCAATATTCCTATTCCATCCCTGATCTCCTACTTGTTCTGCTGACATATGTCTGAGCAAAAAAAAGCTCTATCCCCAGGACCAAATCGGCTAGATGTACTGATTGACCTTGGACCCAATATATAAAGAACTATGTTTCATCTAACCTAAAAAAAATAATCCTCTAGTTCATGAGCAGATGAAAAATTATATTTAAATTTCACCTTCTCCTCTCCTACATATTTCAGAAACATATCTTATTCCCAACTTTAGGATTTTAAGTAGTAGATGAGTATCTTTAGAAATAGGTCTCTGCATTAGCTGTAATGGGTAGGTTCACAATTCACACACACACACACACACACACACACACACACACACACACACAAAGTGTCCTTATGTGCCAATCAGTGATACATATTACTTTCACCATGAACATTCATTGAAGGTTTATGCTTTGTTTGATTTCAGGCTATTCTAGTAAAGTTCACTGATGAGGATTAAATGGACCACTGTATTACAATGTAATCAGATACTGTTTTTTTCATAATTAACTCTCTGCAACTTTCTTGTTAATGCAACATCTATACTGTCTTTATAAAAAAACACACAATCTGGAATATCAAGGATTGTTAGCATTCAAAAGATGCATTCATCTCAAATAAAATATCTGATTTAAACTAAGGGGAATCCTAGAGAGTTACTAAAAAGCAAGCCAAGAAAATACCCACCAGAAGTAAAAGGGACTGGTGTATCTGTGAAATTCAGAGGAAGAACTTGGTGTTTTATTTATTATTATAAAGTAAACTGGTGAAATACAGTTTTCTTTCTACATCATGAGGGTTAGGGACACTGGGCCTCGACAATCTCGAAAATCCATATAAAACTTTTTGGTCCTCACTTCATATAAGAAAAGTCTTATCTTTTTCTTTTTCTTTTGTGGTGCATTTACAGTATCTCATAAAAGTTGCATTAAGTATTTGGAGATAGGCTCTGTGTTTTCTGCTGGCCTTCATGTTTGATCTGTGGCTTCTGCAAAACCTCCAAATAATTCCCATTTAGTTTCTTATGTTGACCCATGATATATTGAAATTGCAATGGGGAAAGTCATGATATGGAATAGATAGTTCTATACCAAACCCCCCAGCCTAACTCTCCAGCTTCTGAGCAAACCAACATGATGTTATTATATCTCTGTTTTTTTAATTTGTTTTTTATTTTTAGTTTTCAGCACTCAATTCCACAAGTTTTTGAGTTCCAAATTTGCTCTCCCTCCCTCTCTTCTCCCTCTCCCCACCGTGGCCTGTAATCCAATATAGGTTTTACATATACCTTCACATTAAACTTTTTTATTTACACAATTGTCAAGATGTAAAGAAGAATTATAAACAATGTAATGAATCATGAGAAAGAAAAAACAAAACCAAAAAAGAAGGAAAAAAGTAGAGCAAATAGTTTGCCTCAGTCTTCATTAAGACTCCATAATTCTTCCTCTGGATGTGGACAGCGTTTTCCATCATGAGTCTTTTGCAAGTGTCTTTGAACCTTGTATTGCTCAGAAGAGTCAAGTCTATCAAAGTTAGTCATGACAGATAGCTTGTGTGTCTGTAATCATGTATAATTTTCTCCTGGTCCTGCTCCCCTCACACAGCATCAAATCATGTGAGTCTTTCCAAGTTATTATGAAGTCTGTCTGCTCTTCATTTCTTATAGCATAATAGTATTTCATTACATTAATATACCACAACTTATTTAGCCACTCCCCAATTGATTAGCATCCCCTTGATTTCCAATTCTTTGCCACCACAAAAAGAGTTACTATAAATATTTTTGTACATATGGGTCCTTTTCCCACTTATATGATCTCTTTGGAATACATCCCAGAAGTGGCATTGCTGGGTCAAAGGGTATGCACATTTTTATAGCCCTTTGAATATCATTCCAAATCGCTCTCCAGAGTGGTTGGATCAGTTCACAACTCCATCAACAATGTAACAATGTTTCTATTTTCCCACATCTTCTCCAGCATTTATCATTTTACTGTTTTGTCACATTGGCCAATCTAACAGGAGAGATGTGGTACCTAAGAGTTGTTTTGATGTGCATTTCTCAAATTGATAGTGATTTTGAGCATTTTTTCATATGTTTATAGGTATCTTTAATTTTTTCCTCTGAAAACATCCTGTTCACATCCTTTGGCCATTTCTCAATTGGGGAGTGACTTGTATTCCTACAAATTCGACTTTGTTCCCTGTATATTTTAGAGATGAGGCTTTTATCAGAGACACTGGTTGTAACAATTCCTTCAAATTTTCTGCTTCCCTCCTAATCTTTGTTGTAGTGGCTTTGTTTGTACAAAAACTTTTAAGTTTAACAATCAAAATTATCCATTTTGCATTTTGTAATACTGTCTATCTCTTGTTTGCTCATAAAGTCTTCCCTTCTCCATATATCTGATAGGGAAACTATTCCTTGCTCTCCCAAACTGCTTATAGTATCAGCCTTTATTCCTAAATCATGAACCCATTTTAACTTTATTTTGGTATATAGTGTTAGATATTGGTCTATGCCCAGTTTCTGCCATCTATTTTCCAGTTTTCCCAGAAATTTTGGTAAAATAGTGAATTCTTAACCCAAAAGCTAGACTCTTTGGATTATCAAAGAATAGATTACTATAATCATTAGCTACTACATCTTGTTACCTAACATATTCCACTGATCCAAAACTCTATTTCTTAGCTAGTACCAAGTAGTTTTGATGATTGCTACTCTATAATACAGTTTAATATCTGATATGCCTAGACTACCTTCCCTGGCATATCTTTTCATTAATTCCCTTGTTATTCCAGATCTTTTGCTCTTCCAGATGAATTTCATTATTATTTTATCTAGTTCTATAAAATAACTTTTTTTGGAGTTTGATTAATATGACACTAAATGTGTAAATTAATTTAGGTAAAATTGTTATTTTTATTGATATTATTATACTTTTGGCACCATTGTCCACTCCAGCCAGATCAGACTTGCTATCTACCTCACATACCATGGTCATTTTCCTCTCTTTCCCATTGTAAGGAATACCTGGCCACTATCCAGATTTTATTCCTCTTTCAAGTCCCAACTGCTTAGTATAGAATTCAGACTTTTATGTACTTCTATTATTTTAACACTTTTTTATATGTCACATTTTAATATGTTCTCTTTTTATAAGCTTCATGTCCATGTCTTATCTCCCCAACAAGGTTCAATCAATTCATTTCAAAAAGCACCTCCTGAATGCTTCATTTGTGCTAGGCACTGGAGATATAAAATAAAAATAAAAATCAACTGTATCTTCAAAGATTTTAAAATATACTAAAGAGGAAATAACCCATACAGAAGTATCCATATAAAATATGTGCATCAAAAATTCGAGATAATTTCATAGAGGAACACTAACAACTCTGATGATCTAGAAATGTAATTTGCAAGTACCTATGATGATTTAATATCCCTACAGTGCCTTAAATTGCATATATCAGCTAGGTGGCACAGAAGAGTAATGATCCTATAGTCAGGAAGAAGTTCTGAGTTTTAAATTGGCATCACTCATTACCTGTGTGAACCTGGGCAAGTCATTTCAACTCTATCTGTTCTGATGTTCAAATGAGATCACATCTGAAAAGCACTTAGCATGGTGCCTGAAACATAGCTTAATAAATGCTTATTTTCTACCCCATTCATCTGTTGGCTAGATGGCTGGTGTTAAATTGGGGAAACATTTTAATCTCTATGCTTCATGACAGCAATTACCCAGATATTCTTGCAAGTGGCTGTAACAACAATGTTGCTTGCACCTGCTGTGGAGGCGTAAGACCAACAACACTAGCACACTGGAGGGCTGCTAGCACATGTTCTTTAATCTGCTTTTCTAAGGAAAGCAACTTTAAGGGGTTTAAAATCTTACTTTAATTAAACATATATATATATATATATATATATATATATATATGTTTAATTATATATATGTGTGTATATATATATATATATCATTCACTTAGTTCAGGGGAAAACATCAGCACCCTGAACTTCAGAGAAAACACAAACAGAAATTGTGAGCAGCAATTATGTAAATGAAGCAAATACCCCAAATCAGCAGATAAGGCTTCTAACTGTCTGCCCATAGCAATATGTACACAGTTACAAAAGAGAGAAGCATCAACATCTGGATTTTCAAAGCTGGGGTGCTCCTTAATGGCTACCCAGAGTCTTGTCTGGCCAAATCACATGAACAGTCTTCCAATGAATGAGCTACACAGCAAAATGCTAATCTCAAAGTATATATTCACTTCTTCAGGGTCAGAGGGTGCCACAGCCATGTGAATCAAACTCATGTGACTTAGGCTTTCTTGTGACTTAAGTAGGTCATCAAAGATTCTTGATTCAATCAATCAAAGGTACTTGGTTCCTTAGTGCTGAGAAGCACTCCAAAAGATTTTTGCTTGCCATTACATTTCACCCCTCCAGGATCCTTGGCCTTACAATCTAAATGGCCATGGATCTTGGAACAAATAGAGGCACTATACTTTGTGATCCCATCACATAATAACCACATAGCATTCTTTTATTTTTTTTTAATTTTTAGTTTATGACACTCAGTTCCACAGGTTTTTGAAGTCCAAATTTTCTTCCCCTCCATCCCCACCCACTCCCCCCAAGACAGCATGGAATCCTATATATGTTCTACATATACTTTCACATAACAATTATTTCCATAATAGGTTGTAAGGAAGAACCAAGATCAATGGGGTGAATCATGAGAAAGAAGAAACAAAACCAAAAAAGATATAGGAAAGAAAGAGAACAGATAGATACCTTCAATCTGCGTTCAGACTATATAGTTCATTCTCTGGATGTAGACAGCTCATTCCATCATGAGACCTTTGGGGCTGTCTTTAAACCTTGTATTGCTCAGAAGAGCCAAGTCTATCAAAGTTAGTCATCACAGAATCAATATGTGTGTGGTTGTGTACCATGTTCTCCTGGTTCTGCTCCTCTCACTCGGCATCATATCATATAGTTCTTCCCAGGTCATTATGAAGTATGTATCTTCCCCATTTCCTATAGCACAATAGTATCCCATTACATTCATATACCACAACTTGTTTAGCCATTCTCCAATTGATGGTCATCCTCCTGATTTCCAATTCTTTGCTACCACAAGAAGAGCTGCTATAAATATTTTTGTACATATGGGTCCCTTTCCCACTTGTGTGATCTCTTCAGGATACCACCCTAGAAGTAGTATTGCAGGATCAAAGGGTATGCACATTTTTATAGCCATTTAGGCATAGCTCCAAATCGCTCTCCAGAATGGCTAGATCTGTTCACAACTCCACTAGCAATGTAACAATGTTCCAATTTTCCCACATCCTCTCCAGCATTTATTATTTTCCTGTTTTGTCATGTTAGCCAATCTGACAGGAGAGGTATGGTACCTAAGAGTTGTTTTGATTTGCATTTCTCTGATTAATAGTGATTTAGAACTTTTTTCATATGACTATAGATATCTTTAATTTCTTCCTCTGAAAACTACCTGTTCATATCCTTTGACCATTTCTCAATTGAGGAATGACTTGCATTCCTATAAATTTGGCTCACTTCCCTATATATTTTAGATATGAGGCGTTTATCAGAGACACAAGTTGTAAAGATTTTCTCCCAATATTCTGCTTCCTGCCTAATGTTTGTTGCATTGGTTTTGTTTACACAAAAACTTTTCAATTTAACATAATCAAAATTATCCATTTTGCATTTTGTAATGCTCTCTATCTCATGTTGGGTCATGAATTCTTCCTTTTCCCATAAAACTGAGAGGTAAACTATGCCTTGTTCTCCCAAATTGCTTATACTATCATCCTTTATTCCTAAATCATGAAGCCATTTTGAGTTTATTTTGATATGGGATTCTATCCAGTTCTGTAAAATTATTTTTGGTAGTTTGATTGGTATGGCACTGAATAAGTAGATTAATTTAGGTAAAATTGTAATTTTTATTATATTAACTCAGCCTAACCATGAGTAATTGATGTTTTTCCATTTATTTAGATCTGAATTTATTTGTGTGAAAAGTGTTTCATAACTGTATTCATATAGGCCCTGGGTTTTCCTTGGCAGATAGACTTCCAAAAGTTTTATAGTGTGTACAGTAACTTTAAATGGAATTTTTCTTTCTATCTGTTGCTGTTGGGCTTTGTTAATAATATATAGGAGTGCCGAGGATTTGCGTGGGTTTATTTTATATCCTGCAACTGTGCTAATTTTTTTTTTATTTCTAGTAGTTTTTTTACTTGATTCTCTAGGATTCTCTATGTAAATCATCATGTCATCTGCAAAGATTGATAACTTAGTTTCTTCTTTGCCTGTTCTAATTCATTCAATTTCTTTTTCTTCTCTTATTTTTTTTCAAAGAAACTGGAGTCATTTATTCCAAGTTTTCCCATTCTCTTTTTTGAATTTCATACTTTATTATTTTTTTAGTTTTTAGTATTGGTTTCCGGAAGATTTTGAGTTACAAATTTTCTCCTCATCCCTACCCTCCCCCCACTCCAAGATGGTATATACTGTCACCCCCCAGTTCCCCAGTCAGCCCTCCTTTCTGTCACCCCAATCCCCTCCCCCATCCCTTTTCCCCTTACTTTCTTTTAGGGCAAGATATATTTCTATGCCCCATTGCCTGTATAACTATTTCCCAGTTGCATACAAAAACAACTTTTTTTGAGCATGTGCTTTTAAAACTTTGAGCTCCAAATTCTCTCCCCCACTCCCTCCCCATCCACCCTCCTCAAGAAGGCAAGCAATTCAGCATAGGCCACACATGTATCATTATGCAAAACACTCCCATAAATAGTCATGTTGTGAAAGACCAACTATATTTCCTTCCATCTTATCCTGTTCCCCTCTATTCAATCCTCTCCCTTGACCCATCCCCTTTTAAAAGTGTTTGCCCTTGATTACTTCTTCCCCCCATCTGCCCTCCTCTCCATCACCCCCCTTCTCTGTTCTGCTCCCCCCACTCTCATGCAGGGCGAAATACCCAACTGAGTGTTCAAGCTATTCCATCCCCAAGTCAAATATGAGAGCAAGATTCACTCACCCCCCTCACTGGCCCCCTCTTCCCTTCCAATGAACTGATTTTTCTTGCTACTTTTATGTAAGATAATTTACCCCATTCTATCTCTCCCTTTCTCCCTCTCTCAATATATTCCTCTCTCTTCCCTTGATTTTATTTTATATTTTGGATATCATCCCTTCATGTTTATCTGATCTTGTGCCCTCTGTGTGTGTGTGTATGTATGTATGTATATATACACATATTTATATTCCCTTCAACTACCCTAATACTGAGAAATGTCTCATGAATTATACACATCATCTTTCCATGTAGGAAAGTAAACAAAACAGTTCCCCTTTAGTAAGGCCCTTATGGTTTCTCTTTCTTGTTTACCTTTTTATGCTTCTCTTGATTCTTGTGTTTGAAAGTCAAATTTTCTATTCATCTCTGGTCTTTTCACTGAGGAAGCATGAGAGTTCTCTATGTTATTGAAAATCCATATTTTGCCTTAGAGCATTATACTCAGTTTTGGTGGGTAGGTGATTCTTGGTTTTAATCCTAACTCCTTTGGCTTCCAGAATATCTTATTCCCAGCCCTTCAGTCCCTTAATGTAGAATTTGCTAGATCCCCAAATTGTCATTGTAGTCTTCATCCTGGCACTCTCAGACTCAGGTATGCTTTACTGAGCAAAGTCCCAATACAAACAAAAAAGTCCAAATAAAGTTGTCTTGGGGGTGTTTCTTCCCCACACTTCTCCAGCCCTTGCTTCCAAGTTCTAATGGTTGGCTGGAAAACAAAACCAACAGGGTGGCATCCATGGGAGTCCATGGCACTTACCCCCACCCACCATAGACAACTCCATCCTCCTCCTGAGTCCCAAACCATCCCAGGGGGACACAGCAGAAAAGCACACATAGTGCCTTGCTGCAAAGTTTTTATCTTGCCCCAGGTCTGAATTCTAAGCTTTGAGGTTCCTCCTTCTCCTCCAGGATCCAGCTGCTCCTGACTTTGGCCTGAATCCCAATGCAAGTAGGTCTCTGCTTTTGTGCTGTCCTCATCAAGGTAGCTCATAGGCAGTTCTCCACCCCTGCTGGGTCTGTACACAGGCAGCTCTCTACTGTTGCTCCAGGACTGCATTCCAAGTTCTTGTTTCTCTGCTCTGGCTTCTGAATACAATACTCTTTCTGGTATTCACCCCTCCAGCACAGTCCAGACCTGGGCTAATCCACTAGAACCCTGGGTCTGGCCATTCCCATCTCCCCCAGGCCTCTGTTTGTTTTCCTCCCACAGCCAGCTGCTCTGACCTGCCTCCTACGGAGTGCTAGTGGGATAAGGGGGGGAAGGGGAGGTTACCTCCCAAGGGCCCTGCTCTAGGCAACTGGGAAATCACTCCTGTCAGTGCTACATGCCTGTTTTCTATCAGGCCATTGCTGCTTCTGAGGCTCCACAGAACCATAGCCACCACAAGTATGAAGAGCAACCAAATAACTGGGGAAAAATCCAACAACTATCCCAGTGCCCCCAAACCCTATACTTTCCTTTTAATTTGCAGATCTTACCAACTACGACATTATGTAACAACAATGCTGCTTGCAGCTGCTGATGCAGGTGTAAGGCCAACAACACCAGTGCACAGGAGGGCTGCCAGCACAGGTTATTTGATCTGCTTTTCTAAGGAAAGCAACTTTAAAGGGTTCAAAATCTTACTGTAATTAAACATACATATATCATTCACTTAGTTCAGGGGAAAAAGTCAGCACTGAACTTCAGAGAAAACACAAATAGCAATTACAAGCAGAAATTATATAAACAGAACACATGACAGAAATCAGTAGACAGGGCTTCTGTCTGTTCATAGCAATACCTACATAGTTACCAGAGAGAAAAGCACCAACATCTGGGTTTTCAAAGCCAGGGTGCTCCTTAACAGCTACCCAGAATCTCATCTGGCCCAATCACATGAGCACTCTTCCAATGAGTGAGCCCTAAAGGGAAACGCTAACCTCAGAGTATATATACACTTCTTCAGGGTCAGAGAGTATTACAACCATGTGACTCAAACTCATGTGACTTAGGCTTTCTTGTAACTTAAGCAGGTCACCAAAGACTCTTGATTCAATCAAAGGCAGGGCTCAATCAGAGCACTTCGCTACCTTAGTGCTGAGAAGCTCTCCAAAAGGAAAAAAAAAGCAAAAGTCCCACTTTGCTTGCTGCTACAGTGGCTTTCTTGCATTTCACTCAACTTCTTATTCAGTCTAACCATGCTGTGAACTATGACAATCTGAAGACATAAAGGGAAATGCTAACAAGCAGAGCTTAACACAAATTTAGATTTTTGTCCTTTCATCTTTTCTCAAAACAAGCTCAATAGTATTTTGAAGGAATTTATTTTTTAGTGTCAAGATACTTCTTGATAATCTGTGTCCATAGCCCTGTGATGCTATAGCTATTTCTGTGTTAATTAGTAGAAAAAAAGTGCTCTTCAGAATAATTAAAAAGAAAGCACTGCAGTACTCAGAAATACAATACAAAAAATTTAGACTCTTCAGAGGCTTCAGATCTCTAGTAGACCATCTGATTTCCTTGTATCTTTTTGGAAACTTAAAGGAAAAAGTTCAACATGTTACAGAAATTGGGAATCAATAAAGGGTGTTTAAGTTTTGCAAGTGCTATTAAAATCAATGATTATTTTATGGGTGGTATCTTAAAAGGCAAATATAAATATGTAACGGGAATTCTCACATTTTATTTATTTGCATTTTGTTTTTGTTCCTTAATAAAAGCCTGGGTTTTTTGCATGTAGTCTGGTTACTATGCAATGAAAAATATACTAAAATATTATCCTCATGCAAAAGATAGAGTATTGTTAATCATTACTATACACATTCTCACAGACCTGTAGGGCTTACGTCCATGGCTATATATCAGCCTAGAAACAGAGGGACAAAGTAAAACTAAGTACATGAGTAAAATTCACTCATAATGTCAAAAGCAAAGAAAGAAATGGCACTTGTCTTTTAGAGGAAATTTACTGTGCATTACAAAACCTTGCAGCTTAGCAGACATGGAATCATAAATGTCACCAGAGATATATTAAGTCAAGAATCTGACTTAAGGCCACTACTAGCAATGAAAATAAAACAATATCACTCATGTACATACTTATTTTAACAAGTGCTGTAGTAAAGAGAAAGCCATTATTTACAATCCACAAGACCATGCCCCTCTTGAGAAATTAGAAATGTATGACTTTCAAGTTTTAGAATAATGCTTTCATTTAAGAATATACCTATTAATGTCAAAATGTGATTATTAATAGTTTTATTTTCCTCCCTTGTTCTAAGAAATGGAAACTAGTGGGTTAGGAAGTTGCTGAAGGAAGGCTCCAGTGTCTCTTCATATTGCTTTGCTTCCCCTAATGATTTTCCATATTTGAAGACAGACTATCCCCTTCTGAAAGATCTGGTATCCTGTATCTTTACACTTGAACACATACACTATAAAATAAGGCTCAAAAGAAATTTGGTAAATGTGTGAGGGAAGTGAGACTAGCAACCACGAGTGATATTTTTTTGTCCATAACTATGGCTACAACTCTTCTCTAGAGGCAACTTTTAGACATGTAAACAAGCACCATCCCTCAAGGCTTTGAAGCTTTTAACCCAATAGACTAGAACAAGTGATGCTGGAGTCAACTGAAGTGAACTGAGTTCTCCTAGAATCTTGGCTCTACTACATTACTGTAACATAAGGCAAGTCACTTAACTCCTTTGAAATTCAGTTTCCTTATCTTTAAAATGGGAATAAGAATATTTATACCATTTACCTTGCACAGTTTCAGGGAATCAAAGAACAATAGGGTTGAAAGGGAACAGGAAAGCCACCAAGTATAACACATATTTAATCACAAAAATATCTCCCTTACAACACACTGGACAAATGGTCACCCCTCTTGAATGAAGTTGGAAGGTTTTAACTCTCTATTTCCCCATTGTTTTTTTTAGAAAAAGCATTTTGTAAACCATAAAGTACTTGCAATTATGCTACAAAGGTAAATTATTTTCATCATTATCATATTCTCCCTTTAACCAAAGATATTCATTTTTAAGAGAAAATATATATTTGTGTGGAAGAGAGAAGGCATTTTAATTACCTTTCCTCCAAGCTCCCTGGACTCACAGAATCTGCATTGGAAAGGCACTCAGAAGTAAGCAAGTCCAACATATATCAGTATAACTAGGAAAGCATCTTGGTTTCATTTTCCCAAACCTAAAGGAATCAGATTTCATTGAAATGAATTGAAAACTTCTAAATGAGTAGAAAGGAGCTATTGTAAACTCTATAATCTAAAGTGTATAGAAAGGGATAAATAAAATTTTAAAAAGTATTAAACTTGAATTTTTGTGGCATTTAGCCATAAGAACAAACAGAATGAACCGTCTGAAAAATCAGCTCATTCTGCAGAAAAACTTTTTCCTCTGATGCATTTTTCTACAATTTTGTATATCCTTTTTTGTGGTTGCTGGGTAACCAGTGACAGATATCATGAGAATAATTAGTAAGGTATACACTTTCAACTTTGGGACTGCCAAATCATTTCCTTCTTTTTTCTCAGATCTTTAATTAACATTGAGTTTGAATTTTCATTTTCATGAAAGACAATCAAAATTTTCTTTAACTTCAATACTTACTTGTCAGCCTAACTTTATACGTGACTGAATAAAAGTTAGGCAAGAGAAAGTTGTTAGAAGAAGAGAACAGTAGCAGATCAGTGAGGTTAGACAATCTAACTTCCTCTACCTTCAATGTGCAACATTCTTTTCCATCTAATAGGCAGTGCTTAAGAATTGTTCAAGTCTGATGTTGAAATGAAAGCATTTTCAGAAATACTGCCAACAGGACTAACTCTTAGTGAAATTTGCCTTCTATATCCTTTGACCTTCCAAATTATCTATTTTGTCAAATCTGTACACTGCTTTCACTCTAGCATAAGATGGAAGTCTCAACTCCTGGATCTGCTCTCCCAGAAGTTTTCCTATCCTTCCTGTTCTCTACTTTTATTCTCTTATCTTCTGCACTTTACCTTTGTTATATGCTATTATTTTAACTGATACAAGTAGTGACACATTGGATAGAGATCAGGTATACTGAATAAAGTTAAAGTGATATGAAAAGAAGGAATTAACTTTTGTATTTAGTTGTCTATGTACACTTTTAATACCTTTCAACCATTTGCCCTGCCCTCCACCATTAGAATGTAAGCATTTTTAGAGCAGGTACATTTTCAGTTCTGAATTTGTGTCCTCATTGTGTTACAGAGTGCTCTACCCATAAAAAGTGCTTAAAATTATTGTTGAATTAAACTTATTTGAACAAATTTATAGAATTATCCTGTGTGCAGAACTATGTAAAAAGTCAGGGAGTAGGAAGGTAAGAATACCAACCTATACTCTAACATGCAAAAAAAAAAAGACCCAAGGCAGTTCATGTAGCAGGGTGAATGGAAAAGAAATGGATCATTTATCCTATAGATTGAATCTAATGGGACTACAAACATCTGAATGGGAGATTTCAGATTACAGAAAAGACAATGTGCTGGTTTATTCAGAAGCAGACATTTAAGTCATCAATCAATAATTTTGCCATGGTAATCTCCATGGTCAACAAGTAAAGCCAAAAATTCATATATTTATCTGAATATATGGATGAATTAATGAATAAGTGATCAAAAATATGGATGAATAACTATGGGTGCTTATTTCAGAAACAGGTAGCAAGAATCAAATGAGATGTATGAGGAAACAATTTTCAAACTGTAAACAATGTAAAAACATAATATGTTATTCATATTCAGGGTGCTGAGTCCTTGAAAAGGTATTTAAATTTTAACAGATGAGTTTTGAATTCCTAAAAATTAAACTCTAAGATGTTTAAGCAAAGGTGTAGCAACAATGTGGCTTGCAGCTGCTGCTGAGGTATAAGACCCAACAATACCAGCAACAAGAACTGCCAGCACAGGTTGTTTTATCTGCTTTTCTAAGGAACACAACTTTAAGGGGTTAATAATCTCACTTTAATCAAACATTCATATATTATTCCCTTTATTCAGGGGGAAAAGCCAGCACCCTGGATTCCAGAGGAAATACAAATAGAAATTACAAACCAAAAATATCAACAGATCAAATAACAGTATTCAACAGATAGGCTTTGTCTGATCAAGATATCACGTACATAGTTACCAAAAAGAGAAGCATTAACATCTGGGTTTTCTTCAAAGCCAAGGGACTCCAGGAGCAACTCAGAGTCTCCACATCAAGACTTTTCCAGTAAGTGAGGGCCCCAGACAAAGTGCTAACCTCTGAGTTTATATACCCTTTGTAGGGCCTGAAGGGTTCACATCTAATCAGCAAAAGGGTGTGAGCCTAGGGCTTTATAAATAGTTAGCAAAAGGTTGTGGGTCTGGGGGTTTGTACCTAGCAAGTCTCAATCAAAGACACTTGATTACCATTCTAAAAGAGAAAAATAATAAATAGAAATCATAGGCGATATAGTAACACTAATGCTAAACATATATTTAACAAATGACACATGCACCAACTTCTTAAATGAAAAATGAATTACAGGAAGGAAGAGAGAGTAAAACTATACTAGTGTGGAACCTCAACTTTCCCTACTCAGAGCTAGATGAATCCAACAATAAAAGAAATAAAAAAAGTAAAAGAGATGAATGGAACAATTCAATATGACAAACCTCTGGAGAGAACTGAATGGAATTAGAAAGGAAGATAATTATTTTTCAGCTGCACATGGCACCTCAAGGTCAAACGCAGAAAAACAGAAATATTTAATGCATAAAATTTTAGACAATAATGTAAAAAACAAAGTTATATTTAGAATCATAGGTTAATAATTAGATGGGAACTAAATAATCTAATCTTAAAGAATGAATGGGTCAGAGAAGAAATCATTTTTAAAAATCAATGTTTAATTTCATTTTAAAAAGAAGAAATCAAATTGCTATAATCAAAAATGAAAAAAGGATGAATGTATCACCAATGAATATGAAATTAAATACATTATTAGGGTACATTTTGCCCAATTGTATATTAGTAAATCTGTCATTCTAAGTGAAATGGATGAATATTTGCAAAAATATAAACTTCCCAGAATAACATAAGAGGAAATAGAGTACTCAAATAAGCCTTTCTTAGAAAAAAGAAATTGAACAAGTTATAAATGAACTAAATAATAAAAATCTCAAGGATTACATGAATTTATAAGTGAATTCTACCAAATATTTAATGAGCAATTAATCATAATATTTTATAAACTATTTGGAAAAAATGGTAAAAGAGTTCTATCCATTTCCTTTTATGACACAAATATACTTTTAATACCTAAACTAAGAAAAACAAAAACAGAGAAATAACAATTATAGACCAATTTCCCTAATCAATATCAAAACAAAAAATTAAATAAAACACTAGCAAGAACTAGTGAAAAATCTATCACAAAAATCACATACCATGACTATGTCAATAACAAGAACAAAAAAAATTATATATTTATCTCAGTAGATGCAGAAAAAGCCCTTAAAAATACAATACCCACTCCTATTGAACACAGTAGAATCCATAGAAATAAATGGTGCCTTTCTTTAAATGACAAGTAGTATCTCTCTAAAACCAAGAACTAGCATTATCTGTAACTGGGCAACAAAATCTGAGGCTTTCCCAGTAAAGTCAGAAGTAAGGATGTCCACTATCCTCAATATTATTTAATATTGTACTATGAATGTTAGCTCTAGCAATAAGTCAATAAAAAGAAATTAAAAGAATTAAAATAGGCAATGAGGAAACATCACTCTTTGTAGATGATATACTGATATACTTAGGGAGTCCAACTATAAAATGAGTTGAAACAATTAACAACTTCAGTAAAATTGCAGGATATAAAATAAACCAACATAAACCAGCAGTATTTCTATATATTACCAGCAAAGTCCAACAACAAGGGATAAAAAGAGAAATTCCATTTAAAATAACTGCATACTATATAAAATACATTGGAGCTTACCTGCCAAGACAAACCTAGAGATTATATGAACACAACTATAACACACTTTTCATGCAAATAGAGACAGACAACCAAATGGATAAATATTAATTGCTCATGGGTAGGCCAAACCAGTAAATAAAAATGAAAATTCTACCTAAATTAATGTGCGTATAAAGGGCTATACCAATCAAACTGCTGTAGAACCATTTTATAGATCTAGAAGAAGTAATAACTAAATTCTTCTGGAAGAACAAAAGGGCAAAATATTAAGGGAATCAATGAAAAAGAATGTTAAGGAAGGCCAAGTGGCTGTTGTTGATTTCAAACTATATTGCAAAGCAGTTATCATCAAAAATAATCTGGCATGGGCTAAGAAATGGAGTGATCAAGGAGATTAATGGATTAGGTATACAATACACAGTAGTAAATGACCATAGTAATCAAGTGTTTGATAAACCCAAGCATTCAAGCATTTGGGGTAAGTACTCAACATTTCATAATAATTTCTGAGAAAATTGGAAAACAATTTGGCAGAAAGTAGGCATAGATAGATATCCCATACTATATACCAAAATTAGGTCAAGGTTGAAAAAAAATAATTTAGACATTCAGGGTTAATGTCACAAGTAAATTTTTGGAGACAGGAAAAAAATTCAGTCATATCTATGGAAACAGGAAATGTTTATGACCAAAAAGAGATAGAGAGTATCACATAAAGAGGTGGTTTTGGTAACATGAAATAAAAAAAAAACAAAAAACAAAAAAAAACTTGTGCACAAACAAAGCTAATGTAGCCAGAATTAAAAAGAAAACAGGAAATTAAGGAAAAAATAACAACAAATGTCTTTGATAAAGGCTCCATTTTTCAAATATATAGGGAACTGAATAATATTTATAAAGTTAAGAGGCATTCCCCAGGTGATAGTCAAAATATATGAACTGGCAGTTTTAAAAAGATGAAAAAATAAAAACTATCAATAGTCACCTAAAAGATACTCTGAATCAATACTAATAAGAGAAATGCAATTTAAAACAACTCTGAAATGCCACTTCACACCTATAAGATTACCTAACATGACAAAAAAGAAAAATAACAAATGCTAGAGGGAATGTCAAAAATTATAAGAATAATGCATTGTTCTTGGAGCTGTGAACTAGTCCAACAATTCTGGAGAACAAATTGTAATTATGGTTAAAGAATTATAAAACTGCACATACCCTTTCACTGAGCAATTTCACTACTGGGTGTGAAAACCAAAGAGATAAAATAAAAGATAAAAGGACCTATTTGCACAAAATATATTTACAGCAGCTCCTTTTATGGTGGTCAATAATTAGAAATCAAGGGGATACCTATCAATTACAGAACTGTTGTATATATTTTTGTATATGATTGTGACGTGATATTATTATCTTATAAGAAATGATGAGCAAATTGGCTTCATAAAAACCTTAGATTTACTGAAATTGTATTATAAAGCAGCAGTCATTCAAAGTACTTGGTACTGGTCAAGAAATAAAATGATGAATCAGTGGAATAGGTTAGGTACACAAGACACAATAGTTAATGACTATAGTTATCTCCTGTTTGATAAACCCAAAGATTATAGCTTCTGACAAGAAATCACTATTGACAAAAACTTCTGGGAAAACTGGAGAACAGTATAGCAGAAACCAGACATAGACCTAGATCTTACACTGTATACCAAGATGAAGTCAAAATGGGTACAGAATTTAGAAATAAAGGGTGATACTATAAACAAATTAGGAACACAAGAAATAGCTTACCTGTCAGATCTATGGAGAATGGAAGAATTTATGACAAACAAGAGATAGAAAACATTATGAAATGCAACATGGATAATTTTGATTACATTAAATTGAGAAGTTTTGCACAAATAAAGCCAATGCAACCAAGATTAGAAGAGCAGCAGAAAATTGGGAAACAATTCTTACATCCAGTATCTCTGATAAAAGCCACATTTCTAAAATATATAGAGAACTGTGTCAAATTTATAAGAATATAAGTCATTTCCCAATTAGTAAATGGGAAGAAATGAATTCTGCCTTTATGTTATATCTGGTGACATGTACGGGATTTCTACGTATAAGATCTCTATTTAGAAGCAGAAGAACTTCAGAGGAAGAGATGAATATCCCAGGATGCGAGGATCCATTTTATTCCTCCCTAGCAAAGGAATGGGCTAAAGGAGTTGGACTCTGTGAAACTGGTAACCAAGGATATGAAGAAGAGATCCTAGGGATTTGGAAAGAGGTTTATAAGAGGTTAGAATTCAGTCAGGGTCATCACTATCTAGGCAAAGCTGGATAGTGTTATCAGCCTACCAGTTAGTATATGAAAGATTGAGATTATATGAAAGAAATGGGGGTATTCCTATGCCACATTGAAATGGGGAATCTCAGATAGCAGGAGAACAAATTGTTGCTCAAGAGTCTACTGACAGAAATGAGAATTTTTCCGTTGATGTGGCTAGGAGCAACAGGAGGCCAAATAGGCCAAGAGTGCATTTCAACTCAGCCCAGGTCAAGCCTAACCATGGTGACAATCAATCAGAGTGTTCAAGTAAGATACTTCTTGAGCATGTGTCCTTTTACACATGCTGCCGTGGCAGGCTTCCTCCTAGTACCCTCAGGCCAGGCATGTTTTAGTTAGTAAAGTCCCAAAGCAAACAAACAAAAAGTCCAAATAAAATTATCTTGGGGATATGTCCTTCTCCTCACACCGTGGTTGCAGGCTTCCTCTTGGCACCCAAAGTCCCAACTCAAGAAAAAGTCCAAAGTTCTGTTGGGGGTCTGTCTTCTCCATGCAGTTCCTCCACTTCCAAGTGTGCAGGGGCAGCTGGGCAATACATCCAACAGAGTGGGGTCCCTGGGGGTCCAAGGCACTACCCCCACCCCACCATAAACAAATCCACCCCTCCCTCCTGGGTCCCAAGCAGTCCCAACAGAAGGGACCAAAAATGCACACTCAGTGCCTTGCTGCAGTTTCCATCTTGCCCCAGGGCTGAACTCCAAGCTCCTGGGTTCCTGGTCATTCAAATCTGGCTGGCCTCACCTGATTTCCACAGGAATCTTGATGTAGGTTGCTCCCCACCTTTGCCTTCACCTCACCAAAGTCAGCTGGAAGGCCATTCACCACTCTCACCTTGCCAAAGTTCTCATGCAGTCAGGCTTCTGCTTTGTCCAGGTCAATATGTCGGCAGCTACCATCTGCTTCTTCTTTCTCCTCACCAGCTGCTCCTGCCAAATCTGCACGAAGGCCATTCTCTAATTTTTCTCTGAAGTCTGCATGAAGGCAATTCTCTGCTCCTGTTGCAAAACTCCTCATACAATGTAGTCTCAAAACATTCACCCTTTCAGCACAGTCCTGTGGAGTCAGGCTTATCAGCTCAAGCCCTTGCTCTGGCCATCCAACCCTCCCTCATGCAGGGGCTTTTCCTTCCACAGCCTTTGCTCTGGCCTGTCTCTTCTGGAGTACTACTACTATGGGGAGAGGGAATGAGGGATTATCTCCCAGATTATCTCCCACTTCCACCACCGTGTTTTCCTTCGGGCCTTTGTTGCTCCTGGGGCTCCATAGAACCACAGCCACCCTAAGTATAAGAGCAATCCAAAAACTGAGAAATATTCAACCACCCCAGTACCCCAAAATGCCATACTTTCCTTTTAATATGCAGATCCTACCATGACAGGCAGCTTTCAGATGAAGAAATTAAAGCTATTTATAGTCATACAAAAATGATCTAAATAACTATTGATTACAGAAATGCAAATTAAAACAACTCCGAGGTACCACATCACACCTATCAGATTGGCTCACATGACGAAACAGGAAAATTATAAATGTTGGATAAAACATGGGAAAATTGGAACACTAATGCATTGTTGGTGGAGTTGTAGACTGATCTAGAGAGGATTCTGCTGAGTAATTTGTAACTATCCTCCATGGGCTATAAAACTGTGCATACTCTTTAATCCAGCAATGAATACCAATTCTAGGTTTGTATCCCAAAGAGATCATAAAAATGAGAAAAAGACGCACATGTACAGAAATAGCTGTGGCAGCTCTTTTTGTGGTGGCCAAAAATTGGAAATTGAGGCAATGCCCATCAATTAGGGAATAGCTGAACCAGGTGTAATATATGTATGTAGTGGGATACTATTGTTCCATAAGAAATGGTGAGCAGACAGACTTTAGAAAAACCTGGAAAGACTTACATGAAGTGATGCTGAGTGAAGTGAGCAGAACCAGGAAAACACTGTTCACAGTAACAGCAACATTGTGAATGACGAACTTTGACAAAATTAGTTCTTCTCAGCAATGCAATGATCTAAGACAATTCTAAAAGGCTCATGATGGAAAATACTATACACATCCAGAGGAAGCTCTGTGGAGTCTGACTCCAGATAAAGAATGCTATTTTTCCATTTTTTTTTCCTTTTTGTTGTTTGTCCCTTTTGTTCATTTTTTTTACAATATGATGTAATGTTAATAAGATAATAAGATCTTCCCTGCCCATTAGTAGGCTTCACATGGAGCCCACTGGAGGAGGGACTTGCCTAAGAAGGAACTTGCTTAGGGGAGGCTTACTTGCAGGAAGGCTTTCACATCTTTTGGTACTAAGCTTATTAGGCACTGAGCCATGAGGGTTGTGGTACCTTCTGGCTCTGAGCCTATTAGCCAGAAGTGCAGAAGTGTGTGTGTGTGTGTGTGTGTGTGTGTGACACACATACATATACATATTCTGAGGTGAGGCTTGGGTGGGGCAGTTCACTTATGAGAAGGATCTTTTGATTTCCTGGTTGAGACTCTGAGTAGCCATATGTTCAGAGCTCCCCAACTGCTCAGATGTAAAGGCTCTCTTGATTCAGTTACATATATAAAATGTATAGTAATATTGCTTTGGTCAGGCAGTTAGAGCCCTGTTTGTTGGTCATTATGCTAATTTCTCTTCTTGTATTTTCTCTGCTGTTCAGGGGGCTAACTTTTCCTCTGAACTAGTGAATGTAATTAAAGAAGATTGCTGACCACTTTAAAGTTGCTTACCTTTAAAAGCAGATCTAAGAACCTGTGCTAGCAGGTCATCTTGGGTATGCTAGGGTGCTTACTGCTACTTCTGAAGTGGAAATATATGTGGATTAATTGGAATGTGGATTAATGTGGATTATTAATGTGGATTAATGTGGAAATATATTTAATATGATTGTACATGTATGCCTATATCAGATTGAATGCTGTTTTGAGGAGGGAGAAAGGGAAGGGGAGGGAGAATGTTTAAAACTCATAATCTTATAAAAGTGAATGTTGAAAACTAATAGTAAATAAAATATTTTATAATAAATAAGTAAATATTTATTTATTTGTACATATTTATATTTATAAATATATTTATATATATTTATATATTATATATATTTATATATTATTTTAATTACTAGTTCAATAAAATATATTAATTTTATTTAATATAATATAAATAATATAATATAAAATTTTATAAAATATAACATTTAATATAAATATATTAATTTATATTTTTAATTAATAAATACAAAACTTTTTATAAAATCTTAGATTTATATGAACTCATGGAAAGTAAATTGAGCAGAACCAAGAGAACATAGTAGGCAGTAACAGCAATATTATTAAAATGATTATATGAGAAACACTGATCAAGGCAATGACCCCTCAAAATTTTATTAGACCCATGATGAAAAATACTATCCACCTCCCAAGAGAGAACTGATGATCTCTGAATGCAGTCTGAAGCATATTTATTTCTTTACTTACCTTTCTTTTTTGTATTGTTTTTATTTTCTTTTACAACATGGATGATATATACATATGTTTTGCATGATGTCAACAAATAATCAGTCTCAAATTTTTTGCCTTCTCATGGAGGGGGATAAATGAGAAAGAGAGAGAGAATTTGGAAATCAGAATTCAAAATAAGATTGTTAAGTTTTTACATGTAATTGAGAAGTATTTGATGAAATTAACAAAATATATTTTATGTGAAAATGAGGATGGCATAGGTGACAGTCTGTTGGAGGAGATGAGATAGAGTAGCATTTCTTCAGCCAGTAAAGGAATTAGTCTTCTTAAGGATTAAAGTCACTTCATCACCTGAAACAAGGAAGAAGGGAAAGAAAGTGGCACAAGTATCTGAGTGATGGGAAATGAGAAAGGGGACAAAAAAAATGTTCATGGCTTGTGGCCTCAATTTATTTTTGTAAAATATGAGACAAGATTCTCTGCTGAGAGAGTAGGAGGAGGAGAATCCATGGGATGTCTGAAGAGGGATTAAAAAGTTGAAATGTGAATGTATCCAGAAAAGGCTTATTCTCAAATATCTCCCATTTTCTAGAATCTTCAGTAGTCCTTTTCTCTTTTCCAAGAATTCCATTATATTTGTGTGTGTGCATATTTATATAAATACATGCATACATATATATATATATATATAGTCTTGATGCATATATTTGTACTATCTGTGAATGCGTATGAATATTTGCATATAAACATATGTAATATCTTTGTGTGTGATGCATACACTTAGAGATTACATATGTGTGTGTAAGATATATGTATGTATTGTCTATAAGTGCATGCATACAAAGAGAAATGAGCATTTATTATGTGCCTACTATGTGTTGGGCACTGTGTACTGAGTGCTTTACAATTCAGCAACAAGGAAATTACAACAAAGTATTATAGGAAGAAGCAATTCAAAACAATGTTCCCAATGTTGCTAAACATATCTTTGACCCAGCTATACAACTGGAAAGTCTATACCTCTAAAAAAGAGCAAAGAAAGAGGAAAAGGACCAAAAAAAAAATTATAACAGCTCTTTTCATAGCACCCCTAACTGTAAACTTTAGGAGCTGCCTATCTATTGAAAAATGGCTAAAGAATTTGTGGTAGCTGTATGTAATGAAATATTGCTATTGTTCAGTCATTCTTTCATATGTGACTCTTCATGACCCTGTGGATCATACTGTCTTTGGAGTTTCTCTGGCAAAGATTCCAGAGTGGTTTGCCATTTCCTTCTCCAGCAGATAGAGAAAAATAGAAGTTGTTACTTGCTGAGAGTCACACAGATACCAAATGTCGGTGGTGAGATTTAAACTCAGCTCTTCCTGACTCCAGGCCCAGCACTCAGTCCACTGAACTATCTAGCTACCTCAAATATATATCATTGTACCAGAAAAGCATGACAAAGTGGGCAATTTCCCAAGAAACAGGGAAGACTTTTATGAAAAAGAATTATTTTTAAAATGAAAATAGTATGATATAAATGACTGACAATGAAGAAGTTAGAACTTTATTGCTTCAATAATAAACTTCAAATCTGAATCACAAGAGATGAGTCATACTACTGTAGCCATAATGGCCTTTGTTTTCTTTGAATGACTCAGCTTACCTCATTGAGCCTCTGGACACTGTGGCTTGCTCTTCCGGGGCAGGAGGCCCAAAGAGCATTCCAGGAAGCAGACAACTTCCTGTGTGAGGAGTCATGGGGCTGGCTGAGGGGAGGTGTTAACGGCTATGCTAGGGGGAGGGGCCAACTCAGGAACCAATCGGCCCTGGTCATTCGGGCGGAGCTTGATGATGTCAAAAACCCTATAAGAGGGGAGAGGACAGCTTGAAGATTCTCTTTTCCTTTTCCGGTTGGAGCCAGCGACAGTTACGACAATTACGTCAGTTACAGCGACAGTTACATCGTCAGTTTCAGTTGCAGCTTGAGTTACAGACACAGACACAGCTGAGGCAGGAGCTGCCAGTAGCAGAGCTGATCTACGGGAGGAAGCTGAACAAAGACTTCAGGCCAGTGGGTAATCTTATTACCATCGAGGGGGAAGCATGATTTTGCTTTACGCAATCATGCTTCTCTGTAGCCTCCTGGTTACTCTTGCAAGGCGTACTTATTGGGCCTGGAAGATTTTGATCAACATATCAAAATGGGGCTTCTGGTTCATGGGTTGGTTACTGTGGAGCCTAAATAAATGTTTTGATTCTTCTGCCTTCTACTTTGAGAGTTTCTTATATCCGGCGGTTCCGAACCTTTCAGACATGTTTATGATCCTCTTTGAGATTATAAACTCTGCCCTCCTGATACAACTACACATACCCTACCAGAGAGGTATTAGAGTTATATGCAGAATATGACATGCATTTTTGTGTATGAGCAGTATGGGAATTTGTTTTTCTGAACTATGTATATTTATTGTGAAAGTTTATTTTTGCTTTTATTTTTCATGATTCAGGAGGAAGCAGCAGGCAAGAGATAAGAAGTAAGTAAATGAATAAATTTATAAAATCAACATTAAAAATGAAGAAATAAGAGTCTCCTTTCTCAAATATGTTCTCTCCATTCCAAAATAAGCTCTGAATCCACTTAAAGTATAAGACAATAAAACAACAAGATAATTAGAGGAAGTAGTGAATGTTTTCACCAAAGTTCCATAAATAAAAATGAGCATTTGTTCCAGAATCTCAAAGTACTCAATAATTGAGGATATTGGATTCATACGATGGCATCAATGATAGTCAAAATTTTAAAATAATTATGCAGCATTTGTCAGAGTAGTAGAACTTGAGAGATTTTTTTCCCAACTCTATTGGGATTGCGATATTTTAAAGATAAACTTTACTTTTCTAAAATACCATTTTATTGGAATTTTCAGGCAATATATAGGTTTTTAAATTTAGTTTTCAGAGATAGAGTAAGATGTTGCATTGAATTGCAAGGCAAATCTAAGGGGATATAAAATTATATCAGTCCAGTGACACAGGAACATGGTTGCTAGGAGCTTGGCTATCACACAGACAGTTACTGAGAAAATTAATTAAAGGAAATTATTCCTGAAGACATAATGTCACCAATCTTCATTATACATCATTCAGGAAAGAATCACTTAATTTGATAAATTTTATTCTTAATAAGGACGCTTACTCAGATCTGTTTGAATAATCATGCATTTTCCTGGAAGCGTCAGACTTCCACAAAAAGAAAAAAAACTGTTACAACCTGGAAACATTTTCAATTATGGAAATCACAATTATCTAAATGAAAGTAATTTGTAGACAAGAGAGAGTAAAATTTTTCTTCAATTATTTTTCTTTTGAGTATACACCACAGAAAAAATATTTATATCATTCTAAAATGTGTTCCCATTCTATTTTCTAAATTAACTTGTATTTAATTATGTTTTTATAGTAGAAAAATTGAACAAATAATATTTCCTTTTCTATGGATTCAAATAAGAATGTTGTTTCATGGACATGACTTAGAAGACATTTGCCTGAGATGAATGGCCTTTAATATTTGACAATGTACACAACTCTATTTTACATGAATATGATAATTTAATCCATACTATATAGAAAACAAATAAACTAGGTAAGAAGTATAAGTAAAAGCTACCACTGTCACTTTATTCTTGTAGTGGGAAGAAGGGCTTTTTGTTGATGCATGCTAATAATTGGATTAGAAATACTCTGATCTGCAAGAATCTCAATAGGCAATTTGGAAGTTACTTCTCATTCCATTTCCCTTTGGGAGTTCAAAGATTTTATAGTGTGTCTTCATGGACCTCCACATAACAAAAGACACCTTGGACTCATTCCCTGAATTTCTCTCTTTGACATGACCTCTTTTTTTAGCACTGTTAGACAGAGTATGGAAATTATGTATTCCATTTCCCTTCTGCATGCCATCAAAACTTGTCTGTTCTTGGGTCCCATTCCCTCATAGTTCTTCTGGATGACTGGTGCTAATCTGCTAAACCAATGACATCTACTAGATAAAAGATTCATATTAATTAAATATGTTATTGTTCCTACATAATATTATTCCTGAATTTGGGGAGTCAGCCAATTGTGCCAACTTCTGGGCTCAGCATCAATAGACTGAGTCATAAAGGCTTAAACACTAACAAAGAAAGAACAAGCTAAATCCAGGAAAATACAGTTAAAAAGATAAAAGGCAAAGAGGCATTATAGTAATAGCCTGAGAGAGTATCCTGTAGGTTTATGGGGCAGCATCATAGACTAGGATTGAAGAGTAGTGTAACCATCATCTATAGAAGCAATAGACACACAATAAACAGACTTCTAGGGATAGAGCCAATGTGGCAGAGTAGAGAAAGGACTTTGTTGAATTCTTCTAACCTTCCTTTCCAAACAACTTTAAAATAATACATTAAATTGATGGAATCCTAATAAAGCTGCCCCCAACCCCAATATTCTAAGTTCCTTATAGGCTCCACCAAATAGGCCCACTGCCCCTACCTAGCCACTCACTGCCCCCCCACACCCTAACTTCTTCAGATATGCCTCACTGCTCACTAGAACAACAGGTGTTTCCATGAACTCATATTTTTCACAGAACAGCAAACATGTCCATGTGATGGAATCACAGGCACTGCCTTTAGCTAGCCACTCCCTGCAGACCCATTCCTTATATTTCCCAAAGAAACAGGTGTGTCCATGAACATAGATTGAGGAGAGGTAATTTAAGAATTATCAAACTGCCTGAAAAAATAAAGAGCCTAGATATTAAAAAGGTGAGATAATTTCAAGAAATGAGCAAGGAATATTGGTTAGATATCTTAGCACTAGATGGTGAAATAGAAATTGAAAGAATTCACCAATCACCACCGAAAGGAGATCCCAGAATGAAAACCCTTGGGAATAATATAGCCATATTCCAGAACTTTTACACCAAAGGGGAAATAATTAAAGTAGCTACAAAGAAACAATTCAAATATTGTGGAGCCTCAGTCAGTATCACATAAGATTTAGCACTTTCCATGTTAAAGGCGTGTAGGGCTAGGAATATGATATTCCAGAAGGGAAAATTAAAAAAAAAATCTGGGATTACGACAAAGAAGAATCTACCCAGCAAAACTCAGTATAAATATTTGAGGGGGGAAAAGCTGACATTTAAGAAAGAGGATACTTTGAAGCACTCCTGCTGAAAAGGCCAGAGCTCAATAGAAAAATTGACTTTCAAATACAAGACTGAAGAGAGGCATAAAAAGGGAAAAAAAGGAAGAGAAATGATAAGGTTAAGGTTAACTGTTTACTTTTCTATTTGGGAAGATTCTACATAGATAGAGAATTAAAGAGTGAGTCAGTTATGTTGCAATGATATAAAAAAGTGCATAGGAGAAAAAGCGGGATTCCCTGAGGGAACAGGGAAGGGAGAGAAAAAAAAAAGTTGTTTTGTTTTTTTTTTACACATAAGAGTCATACAAGGAAGAGGTTTTTTGTTTATTTTCTGTTTTTTTGTTTGTTTGTTATAGTAAAGGGTAAAACATGGGGGGAGTGGCAAGCAAGGCTTGAAACTCACTTATATGCAAATTGGTTCAAAGAGAAAAGAAAATGTGTGTTTACTCAATTGTGTGTAGTAATGTAACTTACTAGAGAAATAGGAGGGGAAGAGATAAGAGAAAGGGAAGTGAGAAAAGTGAGGGCGTATTAAGGGAGACTTCTGAGGATGGACAGGAGAGAAAGAGAGAGAGAGAGAGAGAGAGAGAGAGAGAGAGGGAGAGAGAGGAAGAGGAGGAGGAGGAGGAGGAGGAGGAAGAAGAAGAAGAAGAAGAAGAAGAAGAAGAAGAAGAAGAAGAAGAAGAAGAAGAAGAAGAAGAAGAAGAAGAAGAAGAAGAAGAAGAAGAAGAAGAAGAAGAAGAAGAAGAAGAAGAAGAAGAAGAAGAAGAAGAAGGAGAAATAGTTGAAAATAGGGTAGACAGAAATACACAGTTAGTTATCACAACTGTGAAGGCAAATAGGATGAGTTCAAACATAAAATGGAAGCAAAGAGCAAAATGGATTAGAAACCAGAATCCAAAAAATGTGTTGTTTGCAAGAGATACTCTTGAAATAAAACATACACAAAGAGTTTTTTTCAAAAGGCCTAAAACAGAATCTAATATGCTTCAGCTGAAGTAAAAAAGGCATGGGTAGTAATCATGGTCTCAGGCAAAGCAAAATTAAAAATAGACCAAATAAAGATAAATTTAGGGAAACAGTTATGCTCATAAGTGTCATAAACAATGAAGTATTACCAAAGATACAATTTTCTCTGATAAAGGCCTCACTTCTCAAATATACATATTTAACACTAGAATTAGTTAAATTTATAAGAAAATAAGAACCATTCCCAATTGAAAAGATGACCAAAGAATATAAACAGGAAGTTTTCAGAAGAAGAAATCAAGACTAACTATAATAATATAAAATGCTTTGAATCTCTATTGATTAGAGAAATACAAATTACAATAACTCTGAGCCATCGCTTCATACCTATCAGAAATAACAAGTGTTAGAATGGATAACAAAAATGGTATGATAATGAACAGCTTGTAGAATAGTGAATTGGTCTCACCATTCTGAAGAACAATTTGGAACTAGACCCAAGGGATTTAAATTGCATGTATTTTTACCCAACAATACCACTACTACATCTCTATCCCTAAGAGATCAATGAAAAATGAAAAGGATCTGTACATAAAAAATATTTATAGCAGCTCTTTTTGTGGTGGCAAAGAATTGGAAATCAAAGGCATACTCATCAATTGAGGAATGTCTAAAAAAGTTGTGGTACATTACTGGGATTATGGAGCACTACTGTACTATAAGAAATGATGGAATGGAGGATTCAGGAAAACATTTCAAAAACCATATGGTGATGCAAAGTAAAGTGAGAAAATTATTGTGTAGAGTAACAGCGATGTTGTAATGATGATCAGCTATGAATAATTTGTCTACTCTGATCAATACAATGATCCAAGGCAATTCCAGAGACTTATGAGGAAAAAATGCTATCCATCTCCAGGAACAGAACTGAAAGAAACCGAATAAATTGAAGTAGAAGTTTCTCACTTTATTTTTCTTGTTTTTCCTCCACCCTGGTTATTTGGAAATATGCCTTACATGACTTCACACGTAAAATTAGTATCATAATGTTTGCATTCTTAGTGGTTGTGGGAAGGAGTAAGAAAGATGGAGAGAATTTGGAACTCAAAGTTTTAAAATAAAAGAATATTAAAATAAATAAATACTAAATTAAAATATAAAAATATAATTTAATGCTAGTTAAGAAATATAGTGGTGGATCAGTATAATGTATTAGGTGCATACAGTATAGTAGCAAATGACTGTGATAATCTAGCAATTGATTAACCTGAACACTCAAGCTTTTGAAGTAAGAATTCAACTTTTGATAAAACTTTCTTGGAAAACTGGAAAACAATTTGGCAGAAACATCTAGATATAGACCAGAATTTCATATCATGTACCAAGATAAGGTCAAAATTGATAATTGTTTTAAACATAAAAGATTAATGTCATAAGAAAATTGGGGAACATGGAAAAATGTACCTATCTAATCTATTGATAGGAAAGAGTTTATGACAAAACAAGAGATGGAGTAAATCATAGGAAGTAAAAAATGGATTTTTTTACATGAAATTAAAAGGCGTTTGCACAAACGAAACCATCACAACCAAAATTAGAAGAAAAACAGGAAATAGGGATAGAGGGTGAAATAGCAAGTTTCTCTAATTAAGGCCTCATTTCTCACATATGTAGGAATTGAGTCAAATTTTAAAATGAAAGCCATTCCCCAGTTGATAAATCATCAAATATTATGAACAGTTTTCAGAAGAAAAAATCAAAGCTATCAATAGTCGCATGAAAAAAAACACTCCAAATCACTACTGATTAGAGAAATGACTATTAAAATGATTCTGACATGCCAGCACGTACCTGCCAGATTGGTTGACAAGATACAAATTGGATATAACAAATACTAGACCAAGTATAGAAAAATGAAGATGCTAATGCACCCTTGGTGGAGTTGTGAAGTAGCCCAACAATAGTGGAAAATAAATTAGAATTACACTCAAGAGCTATGAAATCACAAAAACCTTTTGATCCAGGAATAACACTCCTATTTCTGTATCCCAAAGAGATCAGAGAAAAGAGAAAATGACCCATTTGTACAAAAAATATTTATAGCATCTCTTTGTGGTAGCAAGGAATTGGAAATCAAAGGCATACTCATCAATTGAGGAATGGCTAAAAAAGTTGTGGTATGTTATTGGGATAGAATGCTGTTGATGATAAGAAATGATAATCAGGATAGTTTCAGAAAAACCTGGGAAGATTTGTGTGAACTCATGCACAACGAAGTGTCAGAACCTGGTACATGGTAACAACAATATCACGGGGATGATCAATTGTGAAAAACTTAGCCACTCTGATCAAGACAATGATCATAGACAATTCAAATGGATCTATGGTGAAAAATATTACCCACCTCCAGAGAGACAACTGATGAAATTTAAGTACAAATTTAAGTAATCTTTTTTTAACTTTATTTTTCTTTTTAAATTATTTTTGTCTGTGTTTGTTTTTGCAGTATGACTAATATAGATACATGTTTTTATGACTTTAAAAGAAAGGATTTCCAATGATGGAGACCCCATTACTTCTCTTTAATCATATTCTACAGTTGGATAGCCCAATTGTTAGGAAGTTTTTTTTTTTCTTTTCACCAACTTGTTTGACCAATGTAACTTCTCTCCATTGCTATCTGGAGCCAAGCATAAGAAGTCTAAGTTCTTTCTTGTGATAGCCTTTTCTCCCTCTAACTTTTGTATTCCTCAACAATCATCCGTAGTTACTTCATTTGGGTGGCATATTTCATGGACACTTTAGGACACTTATCTTTTCTCTGTTCTCCATGCCTGAAACACTCTCACTTCCAATCTGATTAATGATCTCCCTTGCTCCCCTTAAGACTTAAATAAAATTCCAACTTCTTTCTTAATTCCAGTGTCTTCCCTCTCTTAATTATTTGCAATTTATGCTATACATAATGTACCTTGATATCTATATATCTACAGCTCTCTCTCTGTCTCTCTCTACCTCTGTGTGTGTGTGTGTGTGTGATCATGTTGTCCCCCCTATTAGATTGTAACCTCCTTGAGAGTAAGGAGTGTCTTTTTAAATCCTCAGCACTTAGCACAGCGTCTGGCAAACAGGAGATGTTTAAAAAATGTTGATTGATTGAGAGTTACTGTGGTTCATCAAATAGCCTTCAATGACATCTAAACTTAATAGGGATTTTTTTTTCTACTTAGTCTTAAGTCTAAGGTGAGAATATCATGTCAGAATAGAAACAAGGAAGTTTCCCAACTGCCAAATGCTTGCGAAGAGACTCAGACTGACAATTTATTTATTTCAGTGATTAAAGTTTTCATGGTTTTCTGTGAGAAGTTGATATATGTAGTAATACTGATTGCAACCCTCTAAACCTTATAGAAGATTTTTTTTATTTTTGCTAAAAGAAAGCCCATACCAAAACACACAAACATCTCTTGCTAACTGATTTTCTGGTGATAGGAATCTCTGTATTAAATTGAACCAGAACTGTTATAAGGGGACATTTTTTGACATATATTCAACTTTCAAAGCCACTTCATATTGGTGATAGGATAAGTGAAAGCTTGTGTTTTTCTGTCAAAGATATCAAGAATCCAAGATCAACTTCACATGATTATTTCCTTACATTAAAACTGATATTGTTTCCCCATTATAAAATCAAATTCAAATTTCTCAGCCTAATATTTAAGGCCCTCTAAAATTTAATTCTGCTTTACTTATCCAAATTAGTCTGCTGTAACTCCTCAACTTAGACTCTTCAGTTAAGGCTGTTGTGTTGATTTTCCCAAAAAGGTTATATTTATTTCTCTATTTATTGTCATTCCATGAGGATTCTGTAATGAGAAGAATAATTAATTTGATGTCATTAAGTTTGAAACTTGGCTCTTTTATTTATTAGTTATGTGATCCAGATCAATTCCCTGAACAACTTGGATTTCATCATCTTTAAAATGATGGGCAAGGAATAGGTTATTTCTAAAGTCATATTTCAGCTTCTAAAACTTATGACCAAGGGGGGCAGAGCCAAGATGGTGGCTGGAAAGCAGGGACTGGCCTAAAGCTCTCCAACAGGACCCCCCTAAAACCTCTAAAATTGCTCTGAACAAATTCTAGAACTACCGAACCCACGAAACAGCAGAGGGAAGCAGGGCTCCAGCCCAGGACAGCCTGGATGGTTGCTGGGTAAGGTATATCACCAGAGCAGGGAGCTGAATGGAGCAGAGCCCAGCATGGCCAGTGCCCGGACCAAACAGAGCAGGAGCCAGGAGAAACAGGCTGTAGGGCCCTGAATCATTGAGCTGTGGCAGTTACCAGACTTCTCAACCCACAAACAACAAAGACAACAGAACAGGTAAGTGGGAAAAAAACTGCTGGGACAAAATGAAAGGAGTTCGCTGTTTGGCCACCATCCCAGGGGCAGTGGAGGTGGTGCAGCTACAGAACTACAGCTGCAGTTGCTTCCAGCTGCAGGTCCACCTGGTAGGAGGAATTAAGTGATGGATCCCAGCAGGAATGCAGAGCCTGCTCAGATCTGAGTCATGGTCCAGGTTGGATGTGATAGGGGGAGGAGGAGCACTGCTGTGGCAGAGCTTGCTGTGTAGAAAAAGCTCTGAAAACAGCTGCACAGACCATCAAGCTTGGGACAAATAACTGTGTACTCTACAAGCAGTCATACCCTGATGAAAAATTCAAGGGTCAAGTAGTTGGTTGGGAACATGGTCAGGCAGCGAAAAGAGACTCAGATTCAGACTCAGACTTTGGAATCTTTCTTTGGTGACAAAGAAGACCAAAACATACAGCCAGAAGAAGGCAACAAAGTCAAAGAGCCTACATCAAAAGCCTCCAAGAAAAACATGAACTGGTCTCAGGCCATGGAAGAGTTCAAAAAGGATGTGGAAAAGGAAGTTAGAGAAGTAGAGGAAAAATTGGGAAGAGAAATTAGAATGATCTGGGAAAACCATGAAAAAGAAATCAATGACTGGCTAGAGGAGACCCAAAAAATACTGAAGAGAACACTTTAAAAAAGACTAACTCAAATGGCAAAAGAGCTCCAAGAAGCCAATGAGGAGAAGAACGCCTTGAAAGGCAGAATTAGCCAAATTGAAAAGGAAGTCCAAAAGACCACTGAAGAAAAAACCACCTTAAAACTTAGACTGGAGCAAGTGGAAGTTAGTGACTTGATGAGAAATTGAGATATTATAAAACAGAACCAAAGGAATGAAAAAAATGGAAGACAATGTGAAATATCTCATAGGAAAAACCACTGACTTGGAAAATAGATCCAGGAGAGTTAACTTAAAAATTGTTGGACTACCTGAAAGCCATGATCAAAAAAAGAGCCTAGATATCATCTTTCAAGAAATTATCAAGGAGAAGGGCCTTAATATTCTAGAGCCAGAGGGTACAATAGAAATTGAAAGAATCTACCAATTACCTCCTGACAAAGATCCCAAAAAGAAAACTCCTAGGAACATTGTTTCCAAATTCCAGAGCTCCCAGATCAAGGAGAAAATAGTGCAAATAGCCAGAAAGAAACAATTTGAGTACTGCGGAAACACAATCAAGATACAAGAAGATCAAGCAGCTTCTACCTTAAGGGATCGAAGTGCTTGGAAGATGATATTCCGGAGGTCAATGGAGCTAGGATTAAAACCAATGATCTCCTACCCAGCAAAACTGGGTATCATGCTCCAAAGTAAAATATGGATTCTCAATAAAATAGAGGATTTTCAAGCTTTCTCAGTGAGAAGACCAGATCTGAATAGAAAATATGACTTTCAAACACAAGCATCACGAGACACAGGAAAAGATAAACAAGAAAGAGAAATCATAAGGGACTTACAAAAATGGAACTGTTTTGTTTACATTCCTACATGGAAAGATGATGTGTATAATTCACGAGGCCTCAGTATCAGGGTAGCTGAAGGGAATATACATATATATATGTAGAGAGAGAGAGAGACAGACAGTGGGCACAGGGTGAGTTGAATATTAAGGGATGATAACTAAAAAATAAAATCAAATTAAGGGATGAGAGAAGAATATATTGAGAGAGGGAGAAAGGGAGAGATAGAATGGGGTAAATTATCTCACATAAAAGTGACAAGAAAAAGTGGTTCTCTAGGAAGTGAAGAGGGGGCAGGTGAAGAAGAATGAGTAAATCTTGCTCTCATCGGATTTGACCTGAGGAGGGAATAACATATACACTCAATTACCTATCTTACCCCACAGGAAAGAAGGAGGAAGGAGATAAAAAGGGGGCACAATAGAAGGGAGGGCAGATAGGGGGAGGAGGTAATCAAAATCAAACACTTTTGAAAAGGGACAGGGTCAAGTGAGAAAACTGAACAAAGGATGTTTGGATAGGAAGGAGCAAAATATAGTTACTCTTTCACAACATGAGTATTGTGGAAGGGTTTTACATAATGATACACATGTGGCTCCTTTAATTGCTTGCCTTCTTAGGGAGGGTGGGTGGGGGAGAAAAGAAGAGAGAGAATTTGGAAGTCCAGGTTTTAAAAACAGATGTTCAAGAAAAGTTTTTGCATGCAACTAGGAAATAAGATATACAGGCAATGGGGCATAGAAATGTATCTTGCCCTACAAGAAAGCAAGGGAAAAGGTGATGGGGGGAGTGGGATGACAGAAGGGAGGGCTGACTGGGGAATGAGGCACTCAGAATATATGCCATCTTGGAGTGGGAGCAGTGTAGAAATGGGGAGAAAATTTGTAATTCAAACTCTTGTGGAAATCAATGCTGAAAACTAAAAATATTAAATGAATGAATGAATGAATGGATGGATGGATGGATAGATGAATAAATAAATGGATGAATGGATTAATCAATTGATTAGTAAGTAAATAAATAAATAGATGGATAGATAGATAAAGAAGAAATAAATAGGTAGATAAATAAATAAATAGATAAATAAATAAATGAATGAATGAATGAATGAATAAATAAATAAATAAATAAATGAGTGAGTGAATAGATGAATGAATGAATGAATAAATAAATAAATAAATGAATGAATGAATGAATAAATAAACAAATAAACAAACAAGCAAATAAATAAATAAATAAATAAATGAATAAATGAATGAATGAATAGATAAATAAATAAATAAATAAAAACCTTATGACTGCATAATGGTTCTCAATGGTTTTCTTCACCAATCCAAATACTACATCTTTTGGGGGTAATATCTGGTGCTCAAAAAATAATGAGTAAATTATTACAGTTTCTGGAAAGAAGGTAATGAATCTATTTAACTATAGCAAATGAAGAGAAAAACATATCATAGGAAAGAGTGACCTAAGTGCAAAAAAGCAGGCAAAGTGACATGAGAAATTTAAGGCAGACAGGAAAAATTACTTTAACCTGGAAAGAAGAGGACTCAGACAGGAAGGTTTTTGTGAGCATGTGCATTAACTAGAAAATTAGACCAACAACTTGATGTCTTGATTGCTCTATTTCTCTTTTCCTTGCTCTATTGGGATAAATCTCCTTGGGCCTCAGTTTCTTTATCTGACAAATGAAAATAATGGCAACTGTAAGACTTGCCTCATGGGGTTATTGTGAATCTTAAGTGAAATAACACCTGCAAAATACTTTGCAAAACTTAAAATATTATATAAATGTCAGTTATTATTATTTTGATTATTTTTAGAAATATAGTCCTCTCACACGATATATGAAAATGATATATTAGACTCATATCATGTAGTATTGCAATAGTTTGTTGGTGTTTCATATATATGAGAAAAATCTCAGTTAATTCATGAGTATAATTAAAATAAATTAGTACAATATAATAATTTCTAACATAATCTTTCATGAAGCTCTAAATTTACTTGACATACAGTACAAATAAGAAAAGATTTTCTCTTAAAAAAAACTCATATATCCCAGTTCCATGTGACTCACTTTTCCCCCAGAGAGTTATATATCAAAAATTAATGAAAGATTAAGTTTAATTCATAATGCTTCACTATGTATGAGGTCAACTCATGTAGTACATGTTAGGTTAGGCATTGATTTTATGAGATATGTATTAGAGGAACAAGCTTGAAGGTGCTGCCAAAAACATCCAAATGTTTATTACATCTTGACCATTGGACAAAGGTGAAGCATCTTCACTAATCCATCAATGTAGATATAAAATAGGGATTTCCTTCACTCTATCCTCAGGCCTGTTTTCTGAGAAAGGAGCAAAGAGATTAATGCCATATACATTTTAATAACATGCTCCACTGTTTTGAGTAGAGCAGGGATCAGAGAAAAGTATTTGTTGGCATTTTCAAGATGTTTAAGTGAATGCAGAATATAATAAATTTCTTATTGATTCCATATATCCCCTAAAGACAAATCTTTCCTTGCCTGATGTTGCTCATTTCTACACTTGTCACTCAATATCTACTCTGGATTTCTCTTGGAGAACCCATCAAGGCATCTGAATTCTTTTATGTATTCACATATGATTTGAAACAGTACTTTGCTGATGTAGTGCTCTGCATAATCAGATGTTTCATAAATACTCATTGACTTGAATTAACATTTCTCTTTTCCTTTTTCCTTCCTTCTTCCTTCCCTCCCTCCCTCCCTCCATCTCTCCCATCTCCCTTCCTTCCTTCCTTCCTTCCTTCCTTCCTTCCTTCCTTCCTTCCTTCCTTCTTTCTATCTTTTCTTCCTTTCTTCATTTCTCAGACATTTATTCAGTATCTGCTATGTGCAAAGTATCATTATGGGATGGAGATGCAAAGATATATGAAATATAGGCTTTTATTTTAAGGAGCTTATTATCAAATGAGGAGGAAAAAGCATGATTATGGATGAATACAAAATAAGAGAAAGCAAGCTAAGTGCAAAAGAGAAGGCAAAGTGCTGTGAGAAATTTGAATCAGTCAGATAAAAATTACTTTTACCTGGGAAGAGAACGACTCAGGCAGAGACTTCATACAAGGTCCTGAATTGTGCCTTGAAGGATAGGAGAAACTTCAATACATAGGGCTGGAGAGAGAGAAGGACTCTCAATTTAGGCAGAAGAGGTGGTATGAACATGAGGATGGAGATATGAGTGAAATATTAGAATAGGGAGAAAGAGTATTTCAGTTTGAATGTCATATGAAGGGAGGGGCATTATCAGATGTATTAAAGCCGGACTATAAAGGACCTCGAATTAAAAAATCAGTTCTTACTTTTATTTGGTAGGCAGTGAGGATCGCCTCAAGATTTTTGAGCAGAGGAGTGATTTGATCAGAGAAATATATTAGGAAGGTTGTTCAAACAGAAGTGTGTTGTGTACCTTGTTAGCATTTATAAATAGAACTTTACGGTTTTCAAAGTAGTTTACAAATATTTCCTCTTATCCTTGCAATACATCTGAGGAGTAAGGGCTTTTATTATTTTCATTTTGTGTCTGAGGTAACAGAGGCATATAGTGCTAAAGTGACTTCTCAGGTTCGCATAGTTAGTGAGTGTCTGAGGTTGGATGTCAACTCAAATCTTCTGACTCTGGGTCTAATACTGTAATCATTCAGCCACCTATCTACCTCTAACTATGGATTTGAGAGGTGAATAAATTAGAAAATAGAATGACATGTAAGCTTATTGTCTCATCTCAAAGATGAAGTGAACAAAAACCCCTGAGTGAATGTTAACCCACACACTCTCTACAGAAAGCTTTATTGTCAGGATACTAGCTCAGGAAAGCTGAGTCAAATAAAAAAAAACATTCTAGACATGAACAAACCTTGGCACACTTGTACTTCAACTGAACTCATGACCAGATGTTCAGGGGAGAGTTTCTTAGAATTCCAGACCCAAAGGCAACCATGAGACTAATCAGATTCTCTGTCCACTTCCCATTCTCCCACTTTTGCCTCCTCAACCAATTAAAATGCTCAAAGTTCTCAGACTATACATCCAGAAGTAGAGATAAGACTATTATTTTCTCCATGGGAAAATATCACACATATTTCTTGTTGGAGCAGGAAAATATCAATCATTTTGCTGATTGAAGTCTAATAGGCATACATACATAATTGGCTAGATATGCTAGCAGAAAACAAAGTAAGAATTATCATAAGCTCTTTTCCTTATGGGCCTGGTCAATTAAAATGCTTACACAAGTTATGCTAGCTCATTTTGCATACTACATGCAAGGCTATACCAGAACCTGAAGGTAGTAGCAGATGAGTCACATTCAAGGAATATTAAGAAGTTAAATCAGGATAAAGTGGGATTAGATCTAAGGGCTTATCCTAATACCACAAATATACAACAATAGTCTTGCAGTATAAACAAAAATAATTTAACAAACGACAAAGTTTTTTTTTCTATTTTGCAGAGCCATATGATTAGACTCAGAAGGTCACATTGTGGACAGAGAGCTAGTCTTGGGGTGTCAGGAAGACCTCAGTTCAAATCTTGCTTCACATCATTATCACTTAATTTCCCTCAGGGGAAGGAACACTACTATTAGTATAAGTAGTATAATTATAAATGTCTGTTCAATTAAATAGAATTGAGTTGAAAAGTGGGAAGATTTTTGCACTATCATTTCTACAAGGGTATTAATCTAGACACCTACATAGGATAGTCAGAAAGTACAATGGAAGCGGTAATGCTAAGAAGAAAGACACTGAATGAGTTAGGAAAGACAAGTGGTACTGTTAGGGAACTTCCACACTTTTTATCCTTCTTTTTTTATTGTCCTGAGTGTAGAATGAACAGAGATGTGTGTGTTGGCTCGGTGATGTGGGTTATCATGTTTCAAAGCCTAGACACAATGTATGAGAAAAATGATAAAATGCCATTTAAATAACTGAGTTCATATAAAAGTAATTCAACAGAATAATATGGCTTCATAGTCTGAATCCTGTGCATAATTTTCTGAACATATCCCTTTCCTTTGGTGCAATAGAAATAACTGTCACTTAGCACGTAGAAAATTACACATACAAATGCACAAGTCCCTGTCCCCACATAGAATTCTAGTTTTGAAGACCTCTCATTACAAATGGGCCATCATTTGGTAACCCTCTCAAATTTAGTTATGCCTTATTAAGCCTATGCTTTTTTATTGTTGTGATCAATGTGTGACTATAACAATTATTTACTTTTAATCTTTTCTTAAGTAATTGAAGTATTGTGCTTTGGCAGACTTCCTTACTATACTATCACTTTTCTGCCAGATTTTTAAGGAAATGAAAATCTAAGGCTGAAACTGTGAGAAGCTCACCTAGGTAACTATACATTTTAAGTTTCCTCAACTAACCATAATGAATGTTCTAGTTGAATATAAGACAGAGGAGAGAGAATAAACATGTATATACTGCCTATGTCTCAGATATTGTACTAAGCACTTTTTAGAAATATTATTTCATTTGATTTTCCTAAAATCCCTGAGAGGCAGGCGCTATTATTATCTTTTTATTTACCATTGAGGAAACCGAGGCAGACAGAAGTTTTTGTCCTCCTGAACACTTGGTACTGTTATGGTCCCCATGTATCCAGATAGCCACATGCTTGAAAACTCTGATCTCTCTTGCCAAATAATCTGACCATCAATTATAACAGCTAGATAATGGAATAGACAATTAAAATGACCTCACTTTTTAAAATGACTGAGTGTGTCTCTGTATTTGTTGTTGGTTGTGTTGGTCGTTCATTTTCAAAGAGGACCATGACACCAGGAAAATGATGATATGACTTGCATTTGACTTTGATTTGAGTGAAAGAGGGCTGTGCAAGGTCACCAACCTCACTTTCTCCTCCTAAACCATCTGGGTGCAGTGGCCTGATGTTCATCAAGATGACTGGAAATGGCTTAGGATGCAATGGGAGACTCTGGCCCTTTCAGGATAAGGCCTTTTCAGGTTCTCACTCTGAGTGAGGTAATGCACGTTCAGTGAATAGGCCTCTTTAAAAAGTGAGTCAAGGGATGGCCCCTTTAATGAGAAAAAAGGGAAAGAAAAAAGCCAAACTAGGAGGGGAAGAACATCAGGGTTTCTATTCAAAAGAGAAACAGTTATAATTGACATTCGCTCTGAGCCAGGAGGGCCCAAGATATATCAATTAAATGGAGCTTGGCAGGGGACCTGTTTTGATGCAGTCTATGAGTTTCAGAGTGAAATGGGAAAGAAAGAAAAAATAAAGAAAGAGAAAGGGAGGAAGGAAGGAAGGAAGGATGAAAGAAAGAAAGAAAGAAAGAAAGAAAGAAAGAAAGAAAGAGAAAGGAAGGAAGGAAGGAAGGAAGGAAGGAAGGAAGGAAGGAAGGAAGGAAGGGAGGAAGGGAGGAAGGGAGAGAGGGAGGGAAGGAGGAAGGAAGAAAGAGAGAAAGAAGGAAAGAAAAGGAAAGAAAAAGAAAGAAAGAAAGAAAGAAAGGAAGGAAGAAAAAGAGAAAGGAAGGAAGGAAAGAAGGAAGGAAGGGAGGAAGGGAGGAAGGGAGAGAGGGAGGGAAGGAGGAAGGAAGAAAGAGAGAAAGAAGGAAAGAAAAGGAAAGAAAAAGAAAGAAAGAAAGAAAGAAAGGAAGGAAGGAAGGAAGGAAGGAAGGAAGGAAGGGAGAAAGAGAAAAGAAAGAAAGACAGAATGGCGGGAATCTAGTTAGTAAACCCCCAAATTAACTGGGGAGCTTTCAGCTATCAAAAGTTACCTCCCTTTGGAGAGGAGAAGGAGAGGGAGAAGTCTGGCTGCGTTACCCAACTGGTTGTGTCCCCATTCAGGCAGCTCAGACTATTCACAAGTTGTGTTTGTCCTTCATTTTTGAAGAGGACTGTGACATCAGGAAAATGATGACATGACTTGCAGTGAACTTTGTTTTAAGTGAAGGAGGGCTGTGCAAGGTTACCAGCTTCACTTTCTCTTCCTGAGCCATCTGGGTCCAGTAGCCTGATATTCTTTCTCTCTTCCTTCCTTCCTTCCTTCCTTCCTTCCTTCCTTCCTTCCATCCTCCATCCCTCCCTCCCTTCCTCCCTCCCCCCTTCTTTCTTTCTTTCTTTCTTTTCCATTTCACTCTGAAGCTCATGGATTGGACCACAAGAGGTCCCTGCTCCACTTAATGGCTATATTCTGTGCCATCCTGGTTCAGAGTGAATGTCAATGGTAACTATTTCTTTTTTGACTAGCAACCCTGAGGTTCTTCCCTGCCAAGTCCGATTTTTTTTTTCTTTCTCATCAAAGGGGCCATCCCTTGACCGACTTCTTAAAGAGGTCTATTTGTTGAATGAGCATTACCTCACTCACAGTGAGAACCTGAAAAGGCCTTAGCCTGAAATGGTCAGAGTCTCTGCATTTCTAGAAATGCTAGAAGCATTAGACCACTATAAATGCAGAACTGGACATAAATTTATTTACTTGAAAAAGTGATCATCTCTTTCTGCTCTATATGAAAATCCATGTCTTTTCTTACATTTTCAATTTCTACATTAGTGTGTGGGAAGGAAGTTTCAAGAATGGTTTTCATGCAATTTAATAAACAACTGAAATGACTTGCACAGACAATGAAGAAAACCAAAAAAAAAATTATTGAGTGTTTATATAAGTAGGAAACACAGAGAGATCAATTGAGATAAATCTTTTGACCTTGAAGTTAGACCTGATTTATCAGACAAACAAAAGAACATTCTTCTTGCTGGGTTGTTGGCATTTCCAATGCTGTTATCCTATGATATTACCTTTCCCTTGCTTTATTCTTATTCATATACTACAACAATCCCATTTCCTTAGTAACCCTTTTATTTTTGAGAAAGCTTAAATGCAGATCATCCACTAGAGATAGTGACCAGAAATGTAAAGATTTCTTCAGACTATTTTTTCCAAAATATGTTTTATAGTCTAGTTCAGTTTTGTCATAAATGAGGTTAATGAAAAGCTAATTACATTTTATGTCCAATAATTTACATAGTAATATCATATCTACATAGCATTTTTGTTACAAGATACATGCATTATTTCATTGATTGCCCCCAACAAACAAATAGTCAGAAAGGCAGGGATTCATTTCCTTATTTTACAAATGAAGAAACTGAGGCTTAGAGATTTTGAGTGTTTTATCAAACAATAGTGACTCATAGGTAGGCAGACCAAAACTTCATGACAGGTCTTCTGACTCTAAATTTAATGTCCTTTCAACCACATTTGAGAGAAGCTTCTTAAAAAACAAAACTACTAGAAGCCTATACAAAACTACCCATTGATAATGTGTGCATAATAAAATCATATCACACAATATAAAAATCTCTTTGAGAAAACTGAATATTTACATTCCCAGTATGAATACACTGCATGAGCTTTCAAGGGGGTGAAAAATATAAAGGAGGAGAAACAACTTGATTCTATTAAGATAAACAAATATAACACCTGGCATATTGAAATTAAATCTTAATATTTTAGGAAGGAAAAAGGTTCACGTGATGCACCAGATGGATAGATAGAATGCTGAAACCTGTATCAAGGAGAGAAGGTTAAACAATGAAGTTCTGTAATTTAGATTAAAAACAAAACAAAAGAAAACAAAAAAAAAAAAACAGAAGCATCTGTTGCACAGAAAACCCTTAAAACTTTCTTATGCATGCATAGGATTGTAAAACTCTATTACAGGTTTACCAGCCGGAAAGACCCAAGTATAAGTGAGCATGAAAGAGAAATGATGGTAAGTTCATCTACATGAAAAAGAGATCATCTGAATGGTAATGTCCACATAATCAATTACAAGAAACTATGTCATACTCACAAATAGCATCTAGTATAAATATTATCTAGTATAACAACAATTTCATTTTTATATGTTAGAATATCTATTGTCTGCAGTGATAAATTTTGCCAAGGTGAAATTAGGATGGAAATACCTGTTACTGTTTTTGTTGTTGTTATTGTAAACAGAACATTAATGGTGACGCGAACTCCATGCATTAAAGGATGCTCAAGGCTGTAGAATTTTCACAGGTGCTACAATATAGACCCCTTCTCCTTCTTTGAGCTCAACAGTCTGTTGGCTTTTTACACTGAAATTATCTACTATCTAATACTCTTACTGCAATCATACAATTCTCATGACAAGAATCCTACTGTACAAGCATTCACTTTGTGTTCTGGGGTTAGGAAAGGGCAAATTTTTCTTTCTCTCTTAAGGAACATTGATCTCCATGAAATACAACACTAAACCAAACCATGGCCCATCTACCTGAGGGTGTGGTCTCTTTTAAGGAATGTTTGAAAGTTCTTTCATCTTCTTCCATCCTGCTTCTCCTAGTATCTCTCTTCTTCCTCAATTAAACCGTTTATGAGCCTATTTACACACCAATTATTGGACCCCCAAATTTATAATTCCCTAACTTCTTTCACGAAAGTGAGTTAAAATCTCACTTTCAAAAAGAAGTCTTTCCCAAACCCTTATTAATTTGAATCCTTTCACTCACATTGGCTAAATGTTTATCTTATTCTTTGTCTTGAGTTTATCACTTTATCAGAAGATGGTTAGCACACTTCTGTTCTCTAGAATGATGGTCTTTCATTGCATTGATTAGCATTCTTAAGTCTTCCAAAGTAGCTTTTATTCATATTGCTGTTGTTATTTTAAAAATTGTCCTTTGGCTTCTGTCATTTCCCATTTATCAGTTCATATTTTTTGAGATTCTTGGAAATTTTCTCTTTTATCACATTTACAACATAATAACATTTTATTAAAGTATGTGAATGAATATCTGTTTTGAAATGAATAATACATAGTGGTACAAGGTTAAAACTTAGGGGAAAAATAAGTCTGCATATACAGATAAATGAACAAGTTATCTCTTATTAAGTGCTTATAATGTAAAACAAAATACTGTGCTAAGTACTGATAATACAAATAGAAAAGAGGAGCCACTGCTTGCTACCAAGATGCTTGTATTCTAGTGGGGGGTAACATATATTGAAGGTTTCACTTACAAGTTAGATGGAAAGGTGTATGGAGAGTTTAAGGACGACTAGCACCTAGTGTGAGGGCTTGTCAAGCCTTCTTCAGGGTTGTTCATATACCTGTGGTATCTACTTGGACCTCAAATCTCACCTCTTACTCCAAGAACCTTCATTATGTGCAGCAGCCATACATTATTAAACTATCTCAGCAAATGGACTAAACCAGGTTGAGGGTAACCAATGAGCCTCACACACATAGATGGGTTGTTGAATCATTTCAGTCATGTATTATTCTTTGTGATCCCATTTGGGATTTTCTTTGCAAAGATACTAAAGTGACTTGTCATTTCCTTCTGCAGCTTTTACAGATGAGAAAACTGAGGCAAACAGAGTTAAGTGAATTGCCTAGGGTCACACAGCTAGTGTCTGAGGCCAGATTTGAACTCAGGAAGATGAGTCTTTTGGACGCCAGGCCTGACATTCTATCCACCTCATAGGTGAGTTAGTGGGGTATCTACCCCAGCATTTAAAGACATCCCCCAGTGGAATGGGAGAATAAGAACAATTTCTTCCAATGCTCATGAATGTCATTGAAAAGAAGCTTTGGGGGCAAAGCCAAGATGGCAGCTGGAAGGCAGGGACCAGCTTGAGCTCCCTGCTGAGTCCCTCCAAAAACCTATAAAAAATGGCTATGAACCAATTCTAGAACGGCAGAACCCACCAAACAGCAGAGGGAAGCAGGGTTCCAGCCCAGGACAGCATGGATGGTCTCTGGGTAAGGTCTATCCCACATGGAGCTGGGAGCTGGGAGCTGGGAACGGAGTAGAGCAGAGCCCAGCCTGAGCAGCATGGACCAATCAGACCAGGAGTCGGGCAGAGGGGGCCCTAGCACCCTGAATCAGTGAGCTGCGGCAGTTAGCAGACTTCTCAACCCACAAACACCAAAGACAGCAGAGAAGGTTAGTGGGAAAAGCTGCAGGAGTGGAAGGAGTTCTCGGTTCGACTTTCAGCCCTGGGGGCAGCAGAGGTGGGGCAGCTATAGCCCCTGCTGCCTCTGGCCCCAGGCCGACCTGGTGGGAGGAATTAAGTGGCAGATCAGAGCAGGATTGCACAGCCTGGTGAAGATCTAAGCCCAATCCAGGTTGGGGGTTCTTGGGTATGGAGCAGTGCTAGTGTGACAGAGCTGGCACCTCCCCCCCAAAAGTGGAACATAGAACTCTTTAGTCTACAAGCAGTCATACCCCACTGAAAAACTCGAGGGTCAAGTTAATTGGTTGGGAATATGGCCAGGCAGCGAAAACACGCCCAGATTCAGTCTCAGACTTTGGATTCTTTCTTTGGTGTCAAAGACGACCAAAACACACAAAGAGAACAAGTTAACAAAGTCAAAGAGCCTACAACAGAAACCTCCAAGAAAAACATGAACTGGTCCCAGGCCATGGAAAAGCTCAAAAAGGATTTGGAAAAGCAAGTTAGAGAAGTAGAGGAAAAATTGGGAAGAGAAATGAGAAGAATGCAAGAAAACCATGAAAAACAAGTCAATGACTTGCTAAAGGAGACCCAAAAAAATACTGAAAAATACACTGAAGAAAACAACACCTTAAAAAATAGACTAACTCAAATGGCAAAAAAGCTCCAAAAAGCCAATGAGGAGAAGAATGCCTTCAAAGGAACAATTAGCCAAATGGAAAAGGAGGTCCAAAAGACCACTGAAGAAAATACTACTTTAAAAATGAGATTGGAGCAAGTGGAAGCTAGTGACTTGATGAAAAATCAAGATATTATAAAACAGAACCAAAAGAATGAAAAAATGGAAGACAATGTGAAATATCTCCTTGGAAAAACCACTGACCTGGAAAATAGATCCAGGAGAGAGAATTTAAAAATTGTTGGAATACCTGAAAGCCATGATCCAAAAAAGATCCTAGATATCATCTTTCAAGAAATTATCAAGGAGAACTCCCCTGATATTCTAGAGCCACAGGGCAAAATAGAAATTGAAAGAATCCATCGATCACCTCCTCAAATAGATCCCAAAAGGAAATCTCCCAGGAATATTGTTGCCAAATTCCAGAGCTCCCAGATCAAGGAGACAATACTGCAAGCAGCCAGAAAGAAACAATTTGAGTATTGTGGAAACCCAATCAGAATAACCCAAGATCTGGCAGCTTCTACATTAAGAGATCGAAGGGCTTGGAATATGATATTCCGGAGGTTAGTGGAGCTAGGATTAAAACCAAGAATCACCTACCCAGCAAAACTGAGTATCATGCTCCAAGGCAAAATATGGATATTCAATAAAATGAAGGACTTTCAAGCTTTCTCAGTGAAAAGACCAGAACTGAATAGAAAATTTGACTTTCAAACACAAGAATCAAGAGAAGCATGAAAAGGTAATCAAGAAACAGAAATTGCAAGGGACTTACTAAAGTTGAACTGTTTTGTTTATATTCCTACATGGAAAGATGACATGTATGATTCATGAGATCTCAGTATTAGGCTAGCTGAAGGGAATATGCATATATATATATATATATATATATATATATATATATATATATATATATATATATATGTGTGTGTGTGTGTGTGTGTGTGTGTGTATATATACACACACACACATATATGTATGTTTATGTATATATATAAGTGAATGTGTATGTATGTATATATCTGTGTGTGTGTGTATATATATGTATGTGTATATATGTGTGTATGTATATGTATATATATATGTGTATATGTATATATATATGAGAGAGAGAGAGCAGACACAGGGTGAGTTGCAGATGAAGGGAAGATATCTAAAAGAAATAAAATCAAATTAAGGGATGAGAGAGGAACATACTGATTGAGGGAGATAGGGAGAGATAGAATGGGGTGGATTATCTCGCATAAAGGTGGCAAGAAGAAGCAGTTCTGTGGGAGGAGGGGAGAGGGCAGGTGAGGGGAGAATGAGTGAACCTTGCTTTCATCAGATTTGGCCTGGGGAGGGAATACCATACATACCCAATTGGGTATCTTACCCCACAGGAAAGAAGAGGGAAGAAGATAAAAAGGGGGGCAGGGATGATGGAGGGGAGGGCAGATGGGGGTGGAGGTAATCAAAAACAAACACTTTCGAAAGGGGACAGGCTCAAGGGAGAAAATTCAATAAAGGGGGATGGGTTGGGAAGGAGCAAAATATAGTTAGTCTTTCACAACATGAGTATTGTGGAAGGGTTATATATAATGTTACACATGTGGCCCATGTTGAATTGCTTGACTTCTCAAGGAGGGTGGGTGAGAAGGGATGAGGGGCGAGAATTTGGAACTCAAAGTTTTAAAAAGAGGTGTTCAAAAACAAAAAAAAAATTTTTGCATGCAACTAGAAAATAAGATACACAGGCAATGGAGCATAGAAATTTATCTTGCCCTACAAGAAAGGAAGGAAAAAGGGGATGGGAGGGAAGTGGGATAATAGAGGGGAGGGCTGACTGGGGAACAGGGCAACCAGAATATATGCCATCTTGGAGTGGGGGGGAGGGTAGAAATGGGGAGAAAATATGTAATTCAAATTCTTGTGAAAATCAATGCTGAAAACTAAATATGTTAAATAAATAAATTTAAATTAAAAAAAAGAAAAAAAAGAAAAGAAGCATTGCAGTGTCCTTAGAACTTAGTTAGACACTGAAGAAACCAATGTCATGCACTGCATCATAGGCCATTGCCAGTCATATTGACATTTGTCTTGAGGCTGGACTTCAATGACTTTGGAAGAGAGAGAGAGAGAGTGGCTGACAATTTTGTGCAACTCTGCTTCAATTGAATCTAATTCATATATGAGTCAAGACATTACATTATGATTTCATTGGTCCCTTTCAAAAATGATGTGCAAAGAGCAGCTTCAGGTGGAAAGGTTCCATGGTATTCAAACTACAACAGAAGTGGGGAAAAATATTATTTTCCATTTTCTAAAAGGAAAAAAATTAAGTTGGTGAAATGCAGACATAGTCTTTGATCCAATGGCACAAATGTCCTTTTTGTTCCATGTATATGTGTTATGGTAATTAGGGTGGCACTTTCATGTTTTCTCTTTTAGAATGCTAAGGTAATCAAGTACCTTTGATGAGTCTTTCCTTTCAAATATAATGACAAGCAAAGTGGACTTTTTGTTGTCTTTTGTTTCTTTGATTGAATCAAGATTCTTTGACCTGCTTAAGGAAGAAGAAAGCCTAGTTCACATAAGTTTGAGTTACATGGCTGTGATGCCCTCTGACCCTGAGAAAGGTATATAAGATCTGAGGCTGGGGCTTCATCTTGGGGCTCTCACTCACTGGAAGAGTGATTTGACCAGATGAGACTCTGGGTGGCTATTGTTAAGAGCCCCTGGCTTTCGATACCCAGATGTTGGTGCTTCTCTTTTTGGTAAGTATGTATGTGATGTCTTGATCATACAAAGCCTGTCTGTTGATCTGTTTGTAGTTTCTGTTTGTATTTGCTCTGAAGTTTAGGGTGCTGACTTTTCCCCCTGAATTAAGTGAAGGATATATGTATGGTTAATTAAATTGAGACTGTTAAACCCTTAAAGTTTCTTTCCTTAGAAAAGCAGATCAAAGAACCTATGCTAGTAGCCCTCCTGTGCCCTCCTGTTGTTGGTCTTGTTGTTGGTCTTTCACCTCCATAGCAGCTGCTAGCAACATTGTTGTTACAATATGGCACTCCATCCTTGGCTCTGGGCATTTTCTCTGACTGTCATTCATTCCTGGAATGCTCTCTTTCCTTATGTCTTCTTATTGCTTTCTCTGGCTTCCTTTAAGTCCCAACTAAAATCCCATGCCTTCAAGAAGCCTCTCCCAACCTCTCTTAATTCAAGGACTTCCTTCTGTTAATTATTTTGAATTTATCCTGTATATTGCTTGTTTGTATATTTTGTTTGCTTGTCTCTCCCATTTGGTTGTGAGCTCCTTGAGGACAGGGACTGTCCTTTGTATCCTTAGCACTTAGTACAGTACTTCACACATAATAAGTACTTAATCAATGTTTATTGACTGACTCAAGAGCTTCCAGTTGCTTCTCAGGTAAAAAAAAATGCATTCTTCTGTCTCTCATCAAAATTCCTATGCAATATAATATCATCATTCATTTCCAGTTTTATTTCACATGACTCCTAAACCAACAATTAGCACATTCTCACTGATATGCTCTATGTTCCAGCCAAACTTTTCACCAAATTTATTTGTATTGATCATTCTCTGTGTAGAGGATACTTGTTTCTCTATTTTACCTCTTTCAGTAGAATATTTTTAAAATATATTTTATTTATTTAGTAAATATTTCCCAATTACATGTAAAACATTTTAACTTTATTTTTTACATTTTGAGTTCCAAATTCTCTCCCTCCCTTCCCCTCTTCCCCTACACTTTGAGAAGGCAAACAATATTTCAATTATACATGTGATACAAAAAGCAAAACATTTCCATATTAGCCATGTTGCAAAAGAAAATACGGAAAAATTTCAAGAAAATTAAAGAAAGTTTAAAAAATTTTCAGCAAAATCTTTAAATTTCTTCAGCTCAAGTGTTATCTTCTCTTTAAAGCATGCCCTCATCACCCTAGTCCTTCTTTTTGCTCTCAAAACTTACTTTGTATTTACTTATCTGAGTACATATTGTTTCCTCCCAGAATGTAAGCCCCTAAAGTAAATAGCTACTTCCTTTTTTTGTCATTATATCCCCAGGGACCAGCAAAGTACCCTGCACCTTGTAAGTAATCCATACATATTTTTTTAATTAAAAGCTACAAAATAACTTCAAAAAAGTACCTAGGAACTTTGGGATTTTTCAGGTCCCTTTTCACTTTCACATGTTACAATTGCCTCTGTGGCACTGTGCTAGACTCTGTAGTAGTGAGAATAAATGCTACACATTTCAATGTATTCTTAAAACTCTGAGAATTAAATATGGTCACATCCCACAACAAAGTGAAAACAAAGAAAAAAGACAAAGAAATCTGGAAAAATATTACTGACTGATATGCAGGTTGATGAATAATATCATTATCATCATCATCATCATCATCACCACTACCATCACATCATTAGTATTATTAGTATTATTTAAGCCTACATATTCTCTTACATAATACTCATAGAATAAACACTTTAGATTCTCTTGGGCATGTGCTCCTGAGTCTCAAGGTTGTTTTGAAAGCAAAACTATAATGTATTTGTTTTTTTTTAAAGAATATCACATTACACTTTGCCATGGGTCAATTGAAAGCACATTTTCCTGTTATTGCCAAACAAACAAAGATGTCAGATTTTAGATTAGGTGAAATCTCACCCAATTTAAGCCTTGAGTGGATAAATACAGTATGTTTGTGGAACTTACAATTTTTTGGTTTTGTTTTTGTTACTTTAATAGCTAAAAAAAAAAACAGATATGTCTTTTAGTGTTTAGCAAGGAAACTGCAGATCATTTTTCTCACATTTATTTTTAATTTTGTTCTCATTACTTTCTTGATATTTTCCCAAACTAATGAGATATTAACTCTAAAACCAAGAAGAAAATTTAACAGTTTTTATGGTAGATATTTGTGCAAATAGGTGGTACAGTGAACAGAGTGCAAGGCCTGTAGTCAGAAATACTAATCTTCATGAGTAGGAATCTCGTTTGAGACACTTACTAAATGTCTGATCCTGAGCAAGGCACTTAACCCTGTTTGCCTCAGTTTGCTCATCTATAAAATAAGCTGGAGAAGGAAATGACAAGTCACTATAGTATCTTTACCAAGAAAACCCTGAATGGGGTCACAAAGAGTTGGACACGATAGAACAATAACAACATGCTAGATATTTTAATACACTGCATTAGCTTTTTAAAAAATCAATAATGAGTATATCCTTGATTTTTCCCTGATTCCTTTGATATTTTAACAATTCTAATATCTTAAACATGTTGAATAAAGGTTGGAAAGGCAGAAACTATTTTCAAATGACACAATATATGGTATTATTAGTCAGAATTCCATGTAATCTTGTTACTTAGTTCTTTCATATTATTCTGAAAAAAATCAACAAAAAAATGTAAAAGGATAGCATAAAATACAAATTAGTTGCCATGGGAACTGACTGACATTCCAGAAATAGACATCAAAAATTAATAATTTAAAGAAAGAAAATAAAAACTCTGTAAGTCATGGAATGAAAACATATTTAAGTGATTTACTTATCTAACAACTTAACACTTAAATGGAATAGTATAAATTGCAATAAATTTAGGGAACTTCTTCATAACCATTTATACTTTGGTGGCTTTATCTTTCAGATTTTATACTGTTAATGAGCAGAATTTTGCCAAATAAACGAACACCATATGATAGTCTAATAGCACATATCTAATGTAAGGAATTCATAAGATTTCTCATATTTCACAAGTAACACGTTGTAGACATAATAGTGAAGGCAATGTAGTTGGTCCAATGGGATGGATGTTTCACTGGTTGTTTCCATCATCACCTCTATCTGCATAGCAACTGGATTCTTCTAGGGTCCTTAGGGAGAGGAAATAACATTAACATTTATAGTTGAATTTACATACAAACATTTTTGGTGAACACAATGCAAGGAGGAAAGGAAAAATAAAGCTAAGTAGTAATTTGTCATGCAGTATGGCTATTGTCAGACTATGTAGATGTTTCCTTTCATTTTATTTCCCTAGTTGTCTTAGTCACACAAAATTTTCAGGGAGTTTGCAAAGATGCCAAATGACATGAATTCTTGCTGCCATATATACCATGTTGCCTGAGAGTTATTTCAATAGAGAATCAAAAATAAACGGAGAGTATATGATGAGTATGGGTTGCGAATTTTTTTATCTTTTAATAATTTAATTAAAATGTTTTTTTACAAAGCCTAATTTTCCCCTTGTATCCATCTCCTTCTCCTCTCAGAAAGCCATCCCAAAAATCACTTTTAATGAGGAAAAAGTCTGCAAAACCAATCAAGATATTAAAAAAATTTGACATATAAAAATTTTTCACTGCCATAGAGAACCTTCCTAGATCTCCACAAAGAAGTGGGAGAAAAGGAGAATATTTCCTTATATCTCACTTTTGGACCAAACTTTTTCTTTGTAACTTTGTAACAAATTTTCAATAATTTTGTGGTACTTATCCTTTCATTTACATTTTTTTTTGTTTATATTGGCTTGTTTCTGCTTACTTCGCTTAACATCATTTCATATCATCATAAATATTATGTCATCATAAATCTTCCCAAGTTTCCCTATATTCATCATATTTCTCATTCCATAGAAAACAATAATGGTCCAATATACAGGGAAATGAGCCAAATTTATAGGAATACAAATCATTCCCCAATTGAGAAATGATCAAATGATATGAACAGGCAATTTTCAGAGGAAGAAATTAAAGATATCTATAGGCATATAAAAATGCTCTAAATTACTATTTATTAGAGAATAGAAAATCAAAACAATTCTTAGGTACCACATCTCTCCTGTCAGACTGGCTAACATGACAAAACAGGAAAATGATAAATGCTGGAGAGGGTGTGGGAAAATTGGAACATTGTTACATTGTTGGTGTAGTTGTGAACTAATCCAGCCATTCTGGAGAGCATTTTGGAACTATGCCCAAAAGGCTTTAAAAATGTGCATACCCTTTGACCCAGCAATACCACTTCTAAGGCTGTATCTCAAAGAGATCACACAAATGGGAAAAGGACCCATATGTACAAAAATATTTATAGCAGCACTTTTTGTGGTAGCAAAGAATTGGAAATCAAGGGGATGCCCATTAATTGGGGAATGGCTAAAAAAGTTGTGGTATATGAATGTAATGGAATACTCTTGTGCTATAATAAATGGGGAAGATGCACACTTCATAATAACCTGGAAAGACCTACATGATATGATGCTGAGTGAGCGGAGCAGAACCAGGAGAACATTGTACACAACGACAGATATATTGATTCTATGATGACTGACTTTGATAGACTTGGCTCTTCTCATCAATACAAGGTTCAAATACAACACCAAAGTACTCATGATGGAAAGAGCTATCTACATCCAGAGAAATAAATATGGAGTCTGAATGTAGGTTGAGGCAAACTATTTGCTCTCTCTTTTTTCTTTTTTTGTTTCTTCTTTCTCATGATTCATTCCATTGGTCATAATTCTTCTTTACAACTTGACTCTTAGGTAAATAACTTTAATGTGAAGGTACATGTTAAAAAATATTGTATTCCATGCATTTTTGGTGGGGGGCAGGGAGCAGAGGAAGGAGAGGAAAATCTGGAACTCAAAAAACATGAGGAGCTGAGTGTTGTAAACTAAAAATAAAAAAAATCTTAATTAAAAAAACAATAATCATCCATTATATTCATGTGACATGATTGGTTGAGTCATTCATCAATCAGTGAGGATCTAATTTGTTTCTAGTTCATTGCTATTACAAAACATGCTACTATAAATATTTTGGAGCATATGGAGTGTATCTTTTATCGATGAATTCTCGGTATTTGACACAATGGAATCTTTGAGTCAAGGATATAAATAGCTAAGCCATTTTTTGGTAATTCCAAATAGTTTTCCTGAATGATAGGTCTTTTTCCCCCCATATAAAATATTTTCATTTTATTACAGTTATTTGATACAGTCTCTGATACAGGAGCAGAAGAAGCTGAGAACATGGCAAAGCAGGTCTGTAAAATATCCTAGATCCTGGATCTGAAGCCCTATATCTTAATATTTACCTGGCTTTTCTCCTCACCTCTCTCAGCAGAACATTGGAGAATAGTTGAGATGAGGTTCCAGCATTATCCTCCCCTCCTCTGAGGCAGGGGTGATCATAAACAGTCCTCCCAGAAGGAGGCAGTAGCACAGTAATCTCCACCAGCCAAAGGAAGAGTAGAGTGACACATTGGGCTGAATTCAGAAAATGAGTTCAAGGAGCCTTATTGTGATTGTTTCTGAGCTGATTGTCTTGAGTTCATTGGCTTAGTTTTCCAATCTATTTGGGGAGCAGGGGCCATGACCCAAATTAGCTCCTGAAATAAAAAAATATCTTGGCAAATTCAAGTCAGTGGGGCTGGATTCAATGATGGGGATGGGCAACCTCCCCTACCAACCTTCCCTCTGGTCCCAAGAATTTGTGGAGGAAAGGGAAAAGAAAGATTTATCATCTCAAGCCCAAAAGCCAGTTTTCACTGGAAAATAAATTAGGTTCCATGACACTTCTTCCTTTGACAAGGCTTGGCCTCTGGGCTCCCTGAGCATATTGCTGCCTTGGGTGATGGTTACAGCACGTGGCTACAGTTCAGGCTCAGGACCCAGTCCAGTTTGTTGTGAAGCACCTACCTGAGGCCAGATGGCAGATTCAATCTTTCCAGTACATCCCCAGAGTCAGAAAGCAGTTGGCTTTAGTTGGTAGCAACAGATGCTGCAAGAAGGTGAGGCTGGAACCGGAGCAGATCACCTTCATACTGCTCTTGGTGGAGGTGGAGTACACCACTGGGGCTTGTTTCAGACATTAGCAGTGGCAATTCCTATGTATTTCCTGTTTTTAAAGAAGGTCAAAATCCCACACCAAGGTAAACCTTGATGATGGAGCCCTGGCCAAATCATGATGAGAAGTTCATCTTGTCTGGTGATGGAGAAGTCCTGTGTAGGAGAGGCTTCAGTCTTGCCCAACAAGCTGCAGAGTTTGTGGTTGTGCTTTTCCAGATTTAAATCTGATGTTACAATATTAACCACCATATCAGTGCCATAGAATGGAGAAATCATCATAATCTCCCAAAATTTCTGGCCTTCCCATAGCTCCTTGTTTCCACTTATGGCTGCTGTGGCTCAGTTATACTGCATGTGGAAACTAAATTTTTTAGTTGTCACAACTTAGCATAGTGGCTTTTGATTTGTTCAGATCATCCCATACTCAATCAAAATAGTCATGTTCCTCACCACACTAGTAGCCCCGGTTTGATGGCTGGTGTACTGGCACAGTACAGAGTTTTGCTTTGACTCTCAGTCACAATAGGTTTCCCCAGTCACAGGCATAACACTCAGGATGGAGGGCAGCAGGAAGGTGAACTCTGTCTCTGAGTCAGAGTCACTATGCTGTCATAACTTCAGTTGGTGGTGCCAGAGGACAAAAACACATCTCAGAACAAAATACCAGGCCTCGTTCCTACCGGTGCATTCAGTCATGGTAGAAAATATCTTAGGCATCACCAACACTTCACTCTGTTCCTCCCCTCCCCCAGCAATGGTAATTATACTTCCATTAATTGCACATTACTGTTCCTATTTTTCTGCAAGCCCTCCAACATTGACTATTCATGGTTTTATTATTTTTATTAATTAGCTGGGCATGAGACTAAACATCTGTGTATAATGATGACTTTTATTTCTTTCTTTATTCTTTTTATGAGTTCGGCATTATAACAACAATGTGGCTTCCAGCTACTGTGGCTGTGTAAGGCCAATAACAACAGCATACAGGAAGGGTGCTAGCATAGATTCTTTGATCTGCTTTTCTAAGGAAAGCAACTTAAACAGGTTAACAATCTCACTTTAATTAAACATATATGTTATATATATATATATATATATATATATATATATATGTATATATATATGTGTGTGTGTGTGTGTGTGTATATGTGTGTGTGTATAAATATATATACATATATATATATATATATATATATATATATATATATAACACAATTCAAGTAGACAAGCTTTGTCTGAACAAAATATCACATACATAGTTACCCAAAAGAGAAAGAACAACATCTGGGTTTTCTTCAAGGCCCAGGGGCTCCAGGGGCTACCCAGAGTCTCCACATCAAAACTTTTCCAGTGAGTGATAGCCCCAGACAAAATGCTAACCTCTGAGTTTATGTACCCTTTGTAGGGCCTGAAGGATTCACACCTAATCAGCAAAATGGTGTGAGCCTGGGGCTTTACATCTAGTTAGCAAAAGTTTGTGGGCCTGGGGCTTTGCACCTAGTAAGGCATAATCAAAGGCACTTGATTACTTTAGCATTCTAAAAGAGAAAACAATAAAAAAGTCCCACCCTAATTACTTTAACAGCCAAAATCTATGCACATCCAGAGAAAGTACTATAGAGTCTGAATGCAGATTGAGGCAAACTATTTGCCCTCTTTTTTGCCTTTTTTTTCCTCCGTTTTTGGTTTCATTTCTTCTTTCTCATGATTCATTCCACTTGTGATAATTCTTCTTTACAACTGGACTATTACATAAACAATTTCAGTATGAAGGTGTATGTAGAACCTATATCAGATTACATGCTGTCTTAGGGAAGAGGAGGGAAAAAAGGGAGGGTGAAAAAATTTGGAACTCAAAAACTTGTGTAACAGAGTATTGTAAACTAAAAATAAAAATAATAATAATAATAATGAATAAGAAAGAGAAAAAAAGAAAAAACACTGACCTGGAAAATAGATCCAGGAGAGATAACTTAAAAAATCATTAGACTACTTAAAGAATGTGATCAAATACAGAGCCTAGATAAGATCTTCCAAGAAATTATCAAGGGAACTGTCTTGATATTCTAGAACCAGAGGGTAAAGTAGAAATTGAATAATCTGCCAATCACTTTCTGAAAGAGATCCCAAAATGAAAGCTGCCTAGAATATTGTAGCCAAATTCCAGAGTTCCCAGGTCAAGGAGGAAATATCGCAAGCAGACAAAATGGAACTGTTCAAGTAACATGTAACCGCAGTCAGGATAATACAAGATTTAGCATCTTGTACAAAAATATGACATTCCTGAGGGCAAAGGAGCTAGAATTATAACTAAGGATCACCTACCCAGCAAAACTGAGTACATTCCTTCAAACTAAAAATGGGTGATCAATAAAACAGAAGACTTTCAAGCATTCTTGATGAAAAGATTAGAGCTGAATAGAAAATAAGACTTTCAAATACAAGATGCAAATGAAGCATACAAAGGTAAACAGGAAAGGGAAATAATAAGGGACTTATGAAGTTTACACTGTTTACATTCCTACATGGGAAGATGATATTTATAACTCATAAGACCTTTCTCATTATTAGGGCAGTTAGGAGGAGTGTACATAGACAGAGGGCACATATGTGAGTTGAATATGAAAGTATGATATCTAAAAAATAAAAACAAAATATCACACACACCTATACATACATACACACATATGGGGTAAATTATCTCAAATATAAGAGGTAAGAAAAATATTTACAATGGAGGGGAAGGGGGTAGGTGAAGCTGAATGACTGAACATTACTCTCATCAGAATTGGCTCAAAGTGAGAATAACGTAAATACTCAGTCAAGTATAGAAATCTATCTTACCCTATAAGAAAATAGGAGGAAAGGGGACAATAGAAGGGGGCAGTGATAGAAGGGAGGGTGGATTTGAGAAAGGGGTAGTCAGAAATAAAACACTTTTGAGGAGGGACAGGGTAAAAGGAAAAAGAGGAGGATGGGATGCAGGGAAATAGAGTTAGCAATAGTAATTGTGGGGCAAAATGAAGCAAATTTCTCTGATGAAGGCCTCATTCTTCAAACAAATAGGGAACTGAATCAAATTTATAAAAATAGGAGCCATTCCCCAAATGATAAATGATCTAATGATATGATCAGTTTTCAAATGAAGTTATCAAAGCTCTCTATAGGCATATAAAAAAGATTTAACTCATTATTGATTAGAGAAATGAAATTCTGAGATACTACCTTATAGCTATTAGATTGGCTAATAGGACAGAAAAAGTAAATGACAAATATTGGAGGGGATGAGGAAACAATGAGACTTTAATGCATTGTTGGTGCAGTTGTGAACAGATTCAATCACTCTATAAAGCAATTTGAAAGTATTCCCAAAGTGCTATAAACCAATCATACCCTTTCACCTAGTAATACCACTACTAGAACTGTATCGCAAAAGAGACTAAAAAACTAAAAGGAAAAGGAGATATATGTAAAAAATATTTATAGTAGCTCTTTTCTTTTGTCAAAGACTTGGAAATTGACATGATGCCCATCAATTGTGGAATGACTGACCAAGATGTGGTATGTGAGTATGATGGAATTCTATTGTACTATAAGAAATGATGCACAAGATACTCTCAGAAAAACCTGGAAACACTTACATGGGCTGATGAAAAGTGAAGTGTACTGTGAACAAAGTAACAGCAATACTGTAAGATGATCAGCTGTGAATGACTTACCTATTCTCAGCAATAAAATGATCTAAGACAACTCTCAAAGACTTATGATGAAAAATGCTCTCCATCCCCACAGAAAGAACTGATGGTAACTGAATACAGATTGAAGCATACTTTGTTTTTTATTTTCCTTGTTTTTTCTTGTCTAGATTTTCTTTCACAACACGTCTATTATGGATATGTTTTGTATGACTACACATGTATAACCTATACTTAATCAATGAGGGGTATGGGAGAGGAAGGAAGAAGGGAGAGAATTTAGAACTTAATTTTTTTCTTTCTTTATTTCTACTTTTCAGCATTCATTTCCACAAGATTTTGAGTTACAAATTTTATTCCCCATCTCTACCCTGCCCCCTACCCCAAGATGGCATGTATTCTAATTGCCCCTTTCCTCAGTCTGCCCTCCCTTCTATCACCCCACTGTACCCCATCCCTTATCACCTTCTCCCTTACTTTCTTGTAGGGCAAGATAGATTTCTATATCCCATTCTCTGTATATCTTATTTAGCAGTTGCATGCAAAAGCAATTTTCACTATTTGTTCTTAAGACTTTGAGTTCCAAATTCTCTCCCTTCTTCCCTCACTACCCACCCTCCTTGATAAGGCAAGCAATCCAATTTAGATTATGCATGTATTGTTGTGCAAAACACTTCTATAACAGTCATGTTGAAAGACTGACTATATTTCCTTCCATCCTATTCCATCCCCCATTTATTCAATTTTCTCTTGGACCCTGTCGCTTTTCAAAAGCGTTGACTTTTGGGGGTGGAGCCAAGATGGCGGCTGGCAAGCAGAGACCAGCATGAGCTCCCTGCCGAGTCCCTCCAAAAACCTATAAAAAATGGCTATGAACCAATTCTAGAACTGCAAAACCCACAAAACAGCAGAGGGAAGCAGGGCTCCAGCCCGGGACAGCCAGGATGGTCTCTGGGTGAGGTCTATCCCACACGGATCTGAGAGCTGGGAACAAAGTGGAGCAGAGCCCATCCTGAGCAGCGTGGACCACCCAGACTAGGAGCCGGGCAGAGGGGGCCCTAGCACCCTGAATCAGTGAGCTATGGCATTTACCAGACTTCTCAACCCACAAACTCCAAAAACAGCAGAGAAGGTTAGTGGGAAAAGGTGCGGGAGTGGAAGGAGTTCGCAGTTCGGCTTCCAGCCCCAGGGGCAGCGGAGGTGGGGCAGCTACAGCTGCTGCTACTTCTGGCTCCAGGCCCACCTGGTGGGAGGAATTAAGTGGTGGATCAGAGCAGGGGTGCACAGCCTGCTGAAGATCTAAGCCCAGTCTGGGTTGGGGGTTCTTGGGGAAGGAGTAGTGCTGGTGTGACAGAGCTAGCACCTCCCCCCCCCCCCAAACGTGGAACAAAGAACTCTTTAGTCATACCCCACTGAAAAACTCAAGGGTCAAGTTAGTGGGTTGGGAATATAGCCAGGCAGCGAAAACGCGCCCAGATTCAGTCTCAGACTTTGGATTCTTTCTTTGGTGACAAAGAAGACCAAAACATACAGACAGAAATTAATAAAGTCAAAGAGCCTACAACAGAAACCTCCAAGAAAAACATGAACTGGTCCCAGGCCATGGAAGAGCTCAAAAAGGATTTGGAAAAGCAAGTTAGAGAAGTAGAGGAAAAATTGGGAAGAGAAATGAGAAGAATGCGAGAAAACCCTGAAAAACAAGTCAATGACTTGCTAAAGGAGACCCCAAAAAATACTGAAAAATACACTGAAGAAAACAACACCTTAAAAAATAGACTAACTCAAATGGCAAAAGAGCTCCAAAAAGCCAATGAGGAGAAGAATGCCTTCAAAGGAACAATTAGCCAAATGGAAAAGGAGGTCCAAAAGACCACTGAAGAAAATACTACCTGGAAAATGAGATTGGAGCAAGTGGAAGCTAGTGACTTCACGAGAAATCAAGATATTATAAAACAGAAACAAAGGAAAGAAAAAATGGAAGACAATGTGAAATATCTCCTTGGAAAAACCACTGACCTGGAAAATAGATCCAGGAGAGAGAATTTAAAAATTATTGGACTACCTGAAAGCCATGATCAAAAAAAGAGCCTAGATATCATCTTTCAAGAAATTATCAAGGAGAACTGCCCTGATATTCTAGAGCCACAGGGCAAAATAGAAATTGAAAGAATCCACCGATCGCCTCCTCAAATAGATCTCAAAAAGAAATCTCCTAGGAATACTGTTGCCAAATTCCAGAGCTCCCAGATCAAGGAGAAAATATTGCAAGCAGCCAGAAAGAAACAAGTTGAGTATTGTGGAAACACAATCAGAATACCCAAGATCTGGCAGCTTCTACATTGAGAGATCAAAGGGCTTGGAATATGATATTCCGGAGGTCAGTGGAGCTAGGAGTAAAACCTAGAATCCCCTATCCAGCAAAACTGAGTGTCATTCTCCAAGGCAAAATATGGATTTTCAATAAAATAGAGAACTTTCAAGCTTTCTTAGGGAAAAGACCAGAGCTGAATAGAAAATTTGACTTTCAAACACAAGAATCAAGAGAAGCATTTAAAGGTAAACAAGAAAGAGAAATCATAAGGGACTTACTAAAGTTGAACTGTTTTGTTTACATTCCTACATAGAAAGATGATGTGTATGATTCATGAGACCTCAATATCATAGTAGCTGAAAGGATATGCATTATATATATATATATATATAGATGTTTATGTATATAGTATTATATATAAAGTGAATGTGTGTGTATGTATTATCGTATGTGTGTGTATATATATCACACATAGTATGTATATATGTATAGTGTGTGTCTATCCTCTCTGTTGTGTCCTATATCTCCTGTGTATCTCTATATACTCTATAATCATCTTATATCTATATAATATGCTATATATATATCTCTATATGAAAAGAGAGAGAGAGCAGCACAGGCTGCGTTGAAGATGAAGGGAAGATATCTAAACGAAATAATCTCAAATTAAGGGCTGAGAGCAGGAACATACTTGATTGAGGGAGATAGGGAGAGATAGAAGGGGTGGATTATCTTGCTAAAGGTGGTAAGAGGAAGCCGTTCTGTGGGAGGAGGGAGAGGGCAGGTGAGGGGGGAATGAGCGAACTTGCTCTCATCAGATTTGGTCCTGAAGAGGGAATAACATACATACCCAATAGGGTATCTTACCCCACAGGAAAGAAGAGGGAGGAAGATAAAAAAGGCCAGGGGGGAGATGATGGAGGGGAGGGCAGATGGGGGTGGAGGTAATCCAAAACAAACACTTTCGAAAGTGGACAGGGTCAAGGGAGAAAATTCAATAAAGGGGAATGGGTTGGGAAGGAGCAAAATATAGTTAGTCTTTCACAATATGATTATTGTGGAAGGGTTATACATAATGTTACACATGTAGCCTATGTTGAATTGCTTGACTTCTTAGGGAGGGTGGGCGAGAAGGGAAGAGGGGCGAGAATTTGGAACTCAAAGTTTTAAAAAGAGGTGTTCAAAAACAAAAAAAAAATGTTTTTTCATGCAACTAGAAAATAAGATACACAGGCAATGGGGCATAGAAATTTATGTTGCCCTACAAGAAAGGAAGGGAAAAGGGGATGGGAGGGATAATAGAGGGGAGGGCTGACTGGGGAACAGGACAACCAGAATATATGCCATCTTGGAGTAGGGGGGGGAGGGTAGAAATGGGGAGAAAATTTGTAATTCACACTCTTGTGAAAATCAATGCTGAAAACTAAATATGTTAAATAAATGAATTTAAATTTTAAAAAAATGTTGACTTTTACCTACACCTTCCCCCAATTTGCCCTCCCTTCTATAATCCCCTCTCTTATTGCATTCCCCCCCCCACTTTCTTGTAGGGTACACACCCAGTTGAGTCTGTGTGTTATTCCCTCCTTAAGTCAAATCTGATGAAGGTAAGGTTCACTCATTCGCTTTTACCCGTTCCCTTTTCCCTTCCATTATAAAAGCTTTGTCTTGCCTGTTTTCTGTGAAATAATTTACACTATTCTATCTCTCCCTTTCTCCTTCTCCCAATATATTCCTCTGTCACCCTTAAAATTTATTTTTTCAGATATTGTCCCTTCATATTCAACTCACCATGCCCTCTGTCTAAAACTAAATCGGTATCTAAATCTATATCTATATCTCTATCTACATATACATATATATCTATGTCTATCTGTCTGTCTGTTTCTGTGTATATTCCCTTCAACTACTCTAATACTGAGAAAGGTTTCATTTGTTACAAATATCATCTTTCCATGTAGGAGTGTAAAGAGTTCAACTTGAATAAGTCCCTTATAATTTCTCTTTCCTGTTTGCCTTTTTATGCTTCTCTTGATCTTGTATTTGAAAGTCAAATTTTCCATTCAGTTCTGGTTTTTTCATCAAGAATGCTTGAAAGTCCTCTATTTCATTGAACGTCTATTTTTTTGCCCTGAAATATTATACTCAGTTTTGCTGGGTAGCTGATTCTTGGTTTTAGTGCTAGCTCCTTTGACCTCTGGAATATCATATTCCAAGTCCTTCAATTGCTTAGTATAGAAGATGCTAGATCTTGTGTTATCCTGACTGTGTTTCTTTCTGGCCACTTGCAATATTTTCTACCTGACCTCTGGAATTTGGCTACAATATTGCTGGGAGTTTTCCTTTTGGGGTCTTTTTCAAGATGTGATTGGTGGATTCTTTCAATTTTTATTTTGCCCTCTGATTCTAGGATATCAGGGCAATTTTCTTTGATAATTTCTTGAAAGATGATGTCTAGGCTCTTTTTTTGATCATGACTTTCAAGTAGTCTAATAATTTTAAAATTGTATCTACTGAAACCATTTTCCAGGTCAGTGGTTTTCCAATTAGATATTTCATGTTGTCTTCTTTTTTCATTCTTTTGGTTCTATTTTATAATTTCCTGATTTCTCATAAAGTCATTAGCTTCCATTTGCTCCATTCTAATTTTTAAGGAATTATTTTCTTCCATGAGCTTTTTGGACCACCTTTTCCATTTGGCCAATTCTGCTTTTTAAGGCATTCTTCTTCTCATTGGCTTTTTGGGCCTCTTTTGCCATTTGGGTTAGTCTATTTTTAAGGTGTCATTTTTTTCAGTGTTTTTTTTGGGGGGGAGTGGTCTTCTTTAGCAATCTGTTGACTTGTTTTTCATGATTTTCTTGCATTGCTCTCATTTCTCTTCCCAATTTTTTCCTCTACTTCTCTTACTTGATTTTCCAAATCCTTTTTGAGCTCTTGCATGGACTGAGACAAATTCATATTTTTCTTGTAGGTTTTTGATGTAGGATTTTTGACTTTGTTTTCTTCTTCTTCTGCTTGTATATTTTGGTCTTCTTTTTCACCAAAGTAAGATTCTATACTCTGACGTATTTTATGCTCTATGCTCATTTTCACAGCCAAATTACTTGGTTTTTTAGCTCTTTGTCAAGGTGGAACTCTGCTTCCAGAGTGGACAGTGCTCTGTAGCAAGCTTCAGGAGTTTTGTGCTGCTGTTTTCAGAGCTACTTCTAGGCACTTATAAAATTTCAGTTCTTCTGCAGTGGTATGATCCAATGAGAGGTGTTTGGTCATCTCCTGACCTGTGCTCTGGTCTGTGAGTGATCTTAAGCATTCTTTTCTGTTATATAACTACCACGAGGACTCCTTCTCCATAGCCACCACAACTCTGCCGCACCAGAGCTCTTTCCCCAAGCCCACCAACCAGGACTACAACCCAGATCCAAGCAAAGCAAAGCAAGAGAATCCTGCCTCAGTGCCAGCAAAGAGATCCTTATATTCCTGCTCTGATAAGCCACTTGATTTACCCCACAGTCTGTGGGCTTGGAGCTCCAGAAAGTAGTTGTCTCTGCTGCAGTCACCTCTGCTGCCCTGGGGCTGGGGCCAGACCACACCCTTCTGTCACCCAGGTCCAACAGGGTTTTTCCAAGTTTCTAAGTTGTCTTTGGCATTTGTGGGTTGAAAAGTCTGGAAACTACCACAGCTCAGTTATTCAGGGCCCTGAGGCCGGCTCCGCCACTGTCTGCTCTGGCCTGGTCTGTTCTTGCATGACCCATACTGCACTGTGCTATGATCCCAGCACAGAGCAATATACACCTTCCCAGTGACCATCCAGGGCATCTTGGGCTGGAGTCTTGTTTCACTCTTATTTTGTGGGTTCTGTAGCTCTAGAATTTGTTTACAATCATGTTTACAGGTGTTTGGAAGTATCTGAGGGAGAGTTCAAGGAAGTCTGTGTTTTCCTTCTGACATCTTGGCTCTGCCCCTGGAACTCAATTTTTTTTTGTAACAGAATGTCAAATATTGTTTTTACTTGTAACTAAGGAAAAGTAAAATATTAAATACATTTTTAAAAAGAATAAATAAATCTCTTAGCCATAGCTATGAGAAATATATTTTTCTCTTCTCATTTATTTTTTTTATGTTATGGTCTTTAACATTCAATTTACCTTCCAATTTTTAATTCATTGCTGAATATTCTGTAAGGTATTCATCTAAGCCAGTTTCCTGCTAAACTTCTTTCCAGGTTTCATAGAAGCTATTATAAAATAGGAAGTTCTTGATTAATTTATATTCTGTATGTGAGTGTGTATATGAAAAACTCATATAGTGGGTTCAAATACTTCTGATTCTCCTGATCTATACTATTCCATTTATCTATTTCTCTATTTTTAGTCCATACTGAATATACTTTATTAGTTGATGATTATTACTTTCTAATACAGTTTGAGGTCTAGAAGTACTGTCCTTCTTCCATTCCTACTTTTAAAAATAATATTTTTAATATTCTAGATATTTTATTCTTATAAATGGATTTTATTGTTATTTTATGGAATTATATAAATTATCTCTGTCATTTAATAATGCATAATTAAAATTAAAAGTATCTTTAGTAGTATGGCAACTTATATTATATTAGCATAGATCAAACATTAACAGTGGGCATTGATCTAGCTCTTTTTACTTTTATCAAAACAAATATTAAGTGTGCTGTAATAGATTTATTTATTATATATTGAAATACCACATATGTTTGGGAGTTATTTTGAATTTCATTTTATATTATCAGCTCCTAGATTATGTTCATAATGTAAAAAAGTTATTAATTTTTAAAATTTATTTCATGGCTTGAAAATATACTAAAACTATAAATTGTTTAAATTAGTTTCATTTTGGGGTTTTTTTTTTAAGTAAACCATAATGTCACTAGAAAGTTTATTTGCTGTTTTTTTCTATCTTTTGCCCTTTAATTTCTGTCTCTTATATTTCCATTATTTTTAGAATTTCTAGAACTCTATCAAATAATAGTGGGGAAAGTGGGCATCATTGCTTTACTGCAGGATTTATTGGGAGTTTTTTTTTTCTGTTGTTCAGTCATTTCTGACTCTTTGTCACCCTGTGGACCATATCACTCAAGTACTGTCCATGGGATTTTCTTGTAAAAGATACTTGAGTGGTTTGCCATTTCCTCTTGCAGTGTTTTAAGGCAATCAGAGGTTAAGTGACTTGCCTGAAATCACATAGGTAGTTAACTGTTTGGGCTGTGTTTGAAGTCAGGTGTTCCTAACTCCAGCACCAACACTTCATCCGCTGAGCCATCCAGCTGTCCTTTATTTATTAGAATAGAATCTAAAGAATCTGCAATGCATTATGATGCTAGCTTTTGATTGTAAATAGATATGATATTAAAATAGATTTCTATTTATACATATATTTTGTTCACTTTTTCTGCATCTGTGGAAGTAATAATGTGTTTTGGATTTTTTTTCTTATCATGATCAATTGTATTAACTATTTTCCTACTGTTGAACTATCCTTGTTATATATTCCTAATATAAATCTAACTTGGTAATAATATATGATTTCTTAGATAAATTGCTGTACTATCTCTGACAGGATTTTATTTAATTTTTAAATCAATATCCATTAATGATATTGACCTGTAATTGGTTCTCTTACTTTGTTTTATCTATTTCAGGTTAAGGTATGAAAATTATATTTGTGTCATTAATATGAACAATAAAATAATTTCCAATTTAATTTTATAAATGTGGGCTTAGAGGCCAATTGGGAATCTATCAGTTGAAATCTATTAATTCTCAGAAGTAAACACTAGATAGTGGTAATTAATTACTTCATACAGAGGGGAACCAAATCAACTATTTGTCAACTTGATATAAACAATAATCAGATATTATTGAGTTTGCAATTAAAATCAATGGTGAGTCATCTGAAAATATAAAATTGTTAAGTGCCATGAACACTAGCTATTTTGGTGATCCATGTGATGACAAAGGATTCCAAGGTAAGATACTTAGTAATTATATTTAAGAATAATGATGAACTGGGGGAAATGAATAATTGGGGACTTAAGTAACATTTTGAACATTCTTGCCAATTAAAATTATAGAATTCTTTTTTTGTTTGTTTGTTTGTTTTTTTTGGCAGGGCAATTGGGGGTCAGTCACTTGCCCGATGTTACACAGGTAGAATATGTGTCCGGTGTCTGAGGCTGTATATGAACTCAGGCCCTCTGGACTTCAGGGCCAGTCCTCTACTCATTGCACCACCTAGCTGCATCATATGGAGTCCTTAATAGAAAAGTAGACTTGGCAAAAAAAAAAAAAAAAGACTTGGCTAAGACAATTCCATCATTGACAGATAAGGGGATTTTGATTTATAAAACACATATTGAGAAGGAACCACTTCCCATACCCCAGGGCTAGAGGTGATTACAAAAATCAAGCTATTGCTGCAAAAACACATAAGCAAAGGAGAAAGTATCCAACCATAGAAAGCCATTACAAGAAGATAGATGACCGGAATTCAGAGGAGGTCGTTGAAGTAAAAAAATCCCCAAAGAGTAACATGAAATGGTCACCTGCCCAAAAAGAATTTATAGGAGATCTTAAGAAAGACTTAAAGATCAAATGACAGAGATGAAGGAAAAACTAAAAAAAAGAATAATCCAAGAAAAATAAGAAAGTTATGAAAGGAAAGTCAACCAATTAGAAAAGGAGATCCAGAATCTTAAGGAGGAATGGGCATTTGATAAACTCTTGGATTTTCAAGAATTTGTTAAAAAAATCCCTTACTTAATAGAAGTTTTGACATACAAGAACCAAGAGAAACATAAGGCATATAACAAAAACTAATTATAAGGGATTCATAAGGATGGAGTATTTACTTTTATATATGTAAAATGTATGTCGAAGGTTCTTATTAAAAATTGGTGAGCTCATAACAAAGATTGGGGTAAACCTATGATACAAATTTATAAAGTAAAACCATTTAGGGACAGCTAAAAGAGTAATTATTTTATACAAATGAGGTTCAAGAGGAAGAATGGATACAGATGGATTAGATGGCAGAAGAGAGCTGGTAATTCTCGTATTCTACTTTCACTGGGAAGGAGTTTAAGAGGGAACAATACATATATATTTACAAGAGTGTAAAAGTCTTCTAAATTTAGAAGAAACAAAATGGTAGGGGCATAGGGCAAGGGAGAGGACAAGGGAGGAATTTTTAGAAGGGAGAATGAGGAAGAGGTAAAAGGGGGGTATAGAAGGGTTTTTAGAATTATGGGAATGGGAGGATAGGGGAGGGATCCTTGGAGGGGAGTAGGCAAGTAATAGGAGGGCAAGGTAGTGGATAGAAGTAAAGTAGTGGAGTTAGAAGGGATAGGAAACAAGAGATATGCCCAAACATAAAACAAAGACCAGGGGTTGGGTATGTTTGGGAACATATATGTCTATATATGTATGTATATATCTATAGCTATATAATAATATATCTAAACTTTATTGTAGCCTTCTGGCAGTGGGGGAGGGGGAAAAGAAAAAAAGTAAAAATGCACATCAGAGAACAAAAAAACTTACAAGGAAGCAAAAAAGATGGACAGTATAGTATTCATTATATAGACTTTCTTGAAATAGAAATTTAATGTTACATATTTTGAATCCTTTCTTACATTCTGCTATGCACACAACATGCTTTTTTCTTATTTTGTATATGAGTTTCAATATTTAAGGTTATGATATGTTTTCTTTCTTTTCTCTATTCTGTATTTGTGTTCTGGCCCTTGAGTCTGAAATATTTTTTTTAATAAAATGCATGTTAAAATATGCAAATGGTGGGTTATAGGCTTGGAATTCACCTCACAAAAACCATAAAAAATGTTTGAAGTTTTGGAATACAATAAAAAATCTAAATACAATAAATAGATCTGACAAGCCTAGTAGCTCAGAGTGTAATATCAGGTGTGGAAGATTATATCTAAGAAGGGAACCAGCAATAAAAAAACAGATTCAGATGTTTATATAAGTCCAAAAACCATGAGTCATAAAAATGGTGTAAAGAAATGTTGTGCAGGTGGGTGCAGCCAAGATGGCAGCTGGAAAGCAGGGATCAGTATGAGCTCCCCGCTAGGTCCCTCCAAAAACCTATGAAAATGGCTCTGAACAAATTCTAGAACTGCAGAACCCACAAAATAATAGAGGGAAGTAGGGCTCCAGCCCAGGAAAGCCTGGACGGTCTCTGGGTAAGGTCTATCACACACGGAGCTGGGGGTGGAGTGGAGCAGAACCCAGCATGGGTGTCATGGCAGCAGGACCAGCCAGACTCCAGACCTGGAGCCAGGCAGAGCGGGCCTTAGCACCCTGAATCACAGAGCTGTGGCAGTTAACAGACTTCTCAACCCACAAACACCAAAGACAACAGAGAAGAACTGCAGAACCCACAAAATAGAGGAGGGAAGCAGGGCTCCAGCCCAGGACAGCCTGGATGGTCTCTGGGTAAGGTCTATTGTACATAGAGCTGGGAGCGGAGTGGAGCAGAGTCCAGCATGGCCAGTGGCGGTACCAACCAGACCCCAGACTGGGAGCCAGGTGGAGCAAGCCCAAGCACCCTGAATCAGTGAGCTAAGGCAGTTACCAGAACTCTCAATCCACAAACACCAAAGACAACAGAGAAGGTTAGTGAGAAAAGCTTCCAGGACAGCGTGACAAGAGTTCACGGTTCGGCCATTACAGAACTACAGCTGCAGTTGCTTCCGGCCCCAGGCCCACCTGGTGGGAGGAATTAAGTGGCGGATCAGAGCAGGAGTGCAGAGCCTGCTTAAGATCTGAGCCCAATCCGGGTTGGTGGTTCTTGAGGAAGGAGGAGTGGTGGTGTGGCAGAGCTGGCTGTATAGAAAAAGCTCTGAAAATGACAGCGCATCCCCTCAAGCTTGGAACAAAGTACTCTTTCCTCCACAAGGAGTCAGACGTCGAAAAAAATTCAAGTCAAGTGAGTTGGCTGGGAACATGGCCAGGCAGTGAAAACGCACTCAGATTCAGTCCCAGACTTTGGAATTTTTCTTTGGAGACAAAGAAAACCAAAACATACAACCAGAAAAAGTCAACAAAGTGCAAGAGCCTACATCAAATGCCTCCAAGAAAAACATGAACTGGTCTCAGGCCATGGAAGAACACAAAAAGGATTTGGAAAAGCAGGTTAGAGAAGTAGAGGAAAAATTGGGAAGAGAAATAAGAATGATGCAAGAAAGCCATGTAAAACAAGTCAATGACTTGCTAAAGGAGACCCAAAAAATATGGAAAAAAATACTGAAGAAAATAACACCTTAAAAAATAGACTAACTCAAATGGCAAAAGAGCTCCAAAAAGCCGATGAGGAGAAGAATGCCTTGAAAGGCAGAATTACCCAAATGAAAAAGGAGGTCCAAAAGACTACTGAAGAAAATACCACCTTAAAAATTAGATTGGAGCAAGTAGAAGCTAATTACTTTGTGAGAAATCAAGATATTACAAAACAAAATCAAAGGAATGAAAAAGTGGAAGACAAGGTGAAATATCTCATTAGAAAAACCACAGACCTGGAAAATAGATTCAGGAGAGACAATTTAAAAATTCTTGGACTACCTGAAAGACATGATCAAAAATAGAGCCTAGATATCATCTTTCAAGAAATTATCAAGGAGAACTGCCCTGATATTCTAGAGCCAGAGGGTAAAATAGAAATTGAAAGAATCCACAGATCACCTCCTCAAAAAGATCCCTAAAAGAAAACTCCTAGGGATATTGTTGCCAAATTCCAGAGCTCCCAGATCAAGGAGAAAATACTGCAAGCAGCCAGAAAGAAACAATTTGAGTACTGTGGAAACGCAATCAGGATAATCCAAGAATTAGCAGCTTCTGCATTAAGGGATCAAAGGGCTTGGAATACAATATTCTGGAGGTCAATGGAGTTAGGATTATAACCAAGAATCACCTACCCAGCAAAACTTAGTATCATGGTCCAAGGCAAAAATGTGGATTTTCAATAAAATAGAGGATTTTCAAGTTTTCTCAGTGAAAAGACCAGAGCTGAATAGAAAATCTGACTTTCAAACACAAGATTCAAGAGAAGCATGAAAAGGTAATCAAGGAAGAGAAATCATAAGGGGCTTTCTAACGCTGTTTTGTTCACATTCCTACATGGAAAGAGGATGTGTATAATTTATGAGACCTCAGTATTAATATAGCTGTAGGGAATATGCATATATATATATATATATATATATGTGTGTGTGTGTGTGTGTGTGTGTGTGTGTGTGTGTATTCATATGTATATGTGTGTGTATGTATGTATATATGTATGTGTGTGTGTGTGTGTGTATAGAGAGAGAGAGAGACAGAGGGCACAGGGTGAGTTGAATATGAAGGGATGATATCTAAAAAAATAAAATCAAATTAAGAGATGAGTGAGGAATACATATAGAGAGGGAGAAATGTAGAGATAGAATGGGGTAAATTATCTCACATAAAAGTGGCAACAAAAAGTGGTTCTATAGGAAGGGTAGAGGGGGCAGGTGAGGGGGAATGAGTGAATCTTGCTCTCATCAGATTTGACCTGAGGAGGGAATACCATACGCACTCAATTGTGTATCTTACCCCACAGGAAAGAAGAAAGAATAAGATAAAAAAGGGGGGATGATAGAAGGGAGGGCAGATATGGGGAGGAGGTAATCAAAAACAAACACTTGAAAAGGGACAGGGTCAAGGGAGAAAATTCAATAAAGGGGGATAGGTTAGGAAGGAGAGAAATAGTTAGTCTTTTGCAACATGAGTATTGTGGAAGGGTTTTACATAATGATACGCATGTGGCCTATGTTGAATTGCTTGCCTTCTTAGGAAGGGTGGGTGAGGAGGGCAGAGGGGAGAGAATTTGGAGTTCAAAGTTTTAAAAACAGATGTTCAAAAACAAAAAAGAAAAACTTTTGATGCAACTAGGAAATAAGATACACAGGCAATGGGGTGTAGAAATTTATCTTGCCCTACAAGAAAGGAAGGGAAAAGGGGATGGGAGGGGAGTGGGGTGACAGAAGGGAGGGCTGACCGGGGAATGGGGCAACTAGAATATATACCATCTTGAAGTGGGCAGGAGGGTGAAAATGGGGAGAAAATTTGTAATTCGAACTCTTGTGAAAATCAATGCTGAAAACTAAATATATTAAATAAATTCATAAATTAAAAAAAAAGAAATGTTGTGTGAAGAGGAAAATACGATCTTATATGTCTTATTGACACTCAGTGGCTAGAATTTAATGCTCAAAGCAACCTTCTGGAATGTGTTAGAGCTAAATATAATGGCTCAGAAGAGCTGATCATCAACATCTGTATGAAAATTTACATCTCAGAAATTAAGAAATTACTTATTGTTTCATTTTAGACTTTAAAGTTATATCTAAATTTTACTAATGCAGGTAAAGTTTAACAATTTGTTATTCCTTGGTTGTTGGAGTTTTTTTGTGTTTTTCCCATAAGGCTGTTGATTACTAGTGGAAAGAAAGAATAAAATAGTAGAAGAGCTTTGAATATTATTAATGCGTTTTACTTGAGGAAGTTTAGTAAGTAAGAGAGAAATGCAATGGATACCATTTAGGTGAGGTACAACAGAAATAGAAATATAAACTGTAGTATGATAGCAACATTCTTTGTGTAACTGAGAGAGGAAAAATAAGTGAGTAGTTTGGGGAAGGACAAAAAGGGCTGGTGTGTGGAAAATGGAAAAGAATATCAATTTATAGAAATATAATTTGGAAGATTAAAAAAATCTATGTTATAGTAACATGGTGAATGTTAGAACAATACAATTAATGATAAGCAATGAAAATTACTAGTATTTTATTAATTTGTTGAGAATCATAGATTCCTAGAAAACATGTACCTTTCTTATCAAATAAATGTGGAAAGTGAGATCACAAAATGTCTTCAAGATTATATAGCTAGTTCCTAATTTGAAACAGAAGATCTACTTTAGTGACTTTGATTCTAGCTGACCTGAATGTCCAAAACAGGGTTGGAATCTTGTTTTATCTTCAAGCAACTTGAAACAATGTCATACAGGAGCCAAAAATAGGGGAGGGGAAAGGTAATCAGGATGAAATAATGTAATTATTCAATAAATATATTATATAAAGGCATGTACAAATTGTGCTCAAGTAAAAAAGTAAAATAAAAGATGTGCAAGAGATACAGAGGAGAGGTAGAAATATGGGAAGGCAGCAGGGACAGCAATAAACAAGAAAAAATAACTTCAAATGCAATGAACTATGAGTTAACTTTTAGTAAATGTCAATGGCATTCCCTTATGAAGACAAATGGTGCAGGAAGATCAAATTCTTCACTCTGCCTTTGAAGTCTGTGTCATGGGATATGGGAAGTTGTATCATGTAAATGCTGTCCAGATTACCCTGTATAAGAGAAGTATTTCAAAAGAATAAAGCTTGAATACTTTCATATAATTTCAAGAGGTTATACATTTTGGAAGTAGTTTTTTTCAAAATGTAATTATATTCAGTGTAATTGGAAATGAAAGTTTTATTTTCTAAAAGCAATCTTGAATATGATTGCAGAGCAGATGGTGTGACTCCTAAATGTGCAATAGGTAGCAACATTGCAGACCTTCAAGCTTAAACAGGATTGCCAAGCAGGTGAACAATGGTGCTCAAAGAACCTAACCATATGTCCAAGTTCTTAATTTAATTATCCCAGAACTGCTTTTTTTTCCTTTAAAAGTTAAGGAAAATGTGTGTGTGTGTGTTTGTGTTCCTGTGTGTTTGTGTGTGTGTGTGTGTGTGTGTGTGTGTGTGTGTGTGTGTGTGTAAAACAGAGGGATGGGGGGAGGGGAGGAAATCTACAAGAAATGTTTGTATTTGCATTTGAGATGATTTCAATGACAAAAAAATTGATATGAATTTTTTCCAAATGGAAGTATTAATTAATGATCATGTTTTATGAAATGTGACTTTCTTGAAACTGAAATGTTTATTTTCTTTAAAATGATTATTGTCCAGAATTGAGTAAAATATAAAAATTGAAAAAACAAACTCTGAAATCTACACATATATGTGTATATACATATAGGTATGTATGCATGTATACAAACATATGTGTGTATGTATACAGATATATATGTGTGCTTAAAAGTTATAATTAAATACTAAATACAATGTTGTCAACATGGTATTTGTGAACTAAACAGTTTGGGGAGGTAGACATTTACAAGAATTATCAAAAATGGCTAGGATATTTTTTTTCATAAGTTAAAAAATATTTAAAAAAATATCTGAAGACAGAGGAAGAAAGACAGAAACTATCCTGAAATCTTCAAACTTCCCCTCCAAAAAAAGTTTAGAACACCTCAGAATCCACAACAGGTTTGGGTGAAATAATTTTCCAGCTCTAGACAACTTAGAAGGTTGGCACAGGAGTGAAAGTGGAGCATACTTCAGCACAGACTACACCAGTAAAGGCCACAGCACAGCAAACCACCAACAGGCCTTGGGGACAATCAAATCAGCAATGGATATCAGCTGTTTCCTGAACTCTCAGCCTAGAGAAGTTAAGGGGGTCATACAACTGGTCAGAAGATTATAGGGGTCTCTTTGCTGGCAATAGGTGAAGGACTCTGATGCATTACCCATACTTGGATCTAGGTCACAGTGCTTGGGTTAAGGGAAATGCTAACACAGGATAGTTTGTAGCCACAGGGGAAAGTGCACCCTGGTCACAGTACCAGGCTGGAAAAGAGTGCTTGTGATCACTTACAGACCATATCTCAGTCCAAGAGAGTAATAAATGTGCCTCTACTTAGATCATATCACTTTGGAAGAACTGAAAGACCCAGAACTACCTCTGAAAACAGCTATGAGAAAATTCGAAATAGAGACAGTTCTCCCACCACCCTGGGAGCAAAGCCCAACTTTAATACAAAGCTGAAAGTCAAGAAATAGGCTGGAAAAAATGAGCAAACATCAAAAAAGATCCTGACCAAAGAATGTTACTATGGTCATAGGGAAGATCAAAACACAAACTCTGAAGAAAACAACAAAGTCAAAACTGCTACGTCCAAAGCCGCAAGAAAAAAAAAATGTGAATTGGTCTCATTTCCTGGAAGAGTGCAAAAGAGATTTTAAAGATCAAATAAGAGAGCTACAGGAAACATTGGGAAAAGAAATGACAGTGGTGCAAGAAAATCATGAAACAACATCAAAAGCTTAGTAAGGGAGGCACAAAAATACTGGGAAAAATACCTTAAAAAACTGAATAGGCCAAATGACAAAAGAGGCGCAAAACCCGATGAAGACAGAAATACTTTAAGAAGCAGGACTGGTCAAATGGGAAAAAATATATATATAAAATCACTGAAAAGAAGAACTCCTTGAAAAGCAAAATTGGTAGAAATTGAGGGGATGCCCATCAACTGTGGAACGGCTAAAAATGTTGTGCTATGTGGTTATGACAGAATACTATTATACTGTAAGAAATGATGAGCAGGATGCTCTGAAAAAATCTGGAAGGGCTTCCATGGGCTGATGCAAAGTGAAATGTACTGTGTAAAGAGTAACAGTAATATTATATGATGCTCAGCTCTGAATGACTTAGCTATTATCAGCAATACAATGATCCAAGACAATTCTGAAGGACTTATGATTAAAAATCTTTTTTTAATTTAAATTTATTTATTTAACATATTTGGTTTTCAGCATTGATCTTCACAACACTTTGAATTACAAATTTTCTCCCCATTTCTACGCTCCCCCCCACTCCAAGATGGCTTATATTCTGGTTGCCCTATTCCCCAGTCAGCCCTCCCCTCTATCACCCCCCTCCCCTCTCATCCCCTTTTCCCTTCCTTTCTTGTAGGGCAAGATAAATTTCTACACCCCATTGCCTGTGTATCTTATTTTTTAGTTGCATGCAAAAACTTTTTTTGTTTTTGAACATCTGATTTTAAAACTTTGAGTTCCAAATTCTCTCCCCTCTTCCCTTCCCACCCACCCTCCCTAAGAAGTCGAGCAATTCAACCTAGGCCACACATGTATCATTATGTATAACCCTTCCACAATACTCATGTTGTGAAAGGCTAACTACATTTTGCTCCTTCCCAACACATCCCGCTTTATTGAATTTTCTCCCTTGACCCTGTCCCCTTTCCAAAGTGTTTGTTTTGATTACCTCCACCCCCATCTGCCCTCCCCTCCATCATCCCCCCCTTTTATTTTATTTTTATCTTCTTCCCTCTTCTTTCCTGTGGGGTAAGATTCCCCATTGGGTATGTATGGTATTCCCCCTCAGGCCAAATCTGATGAGAGCAAGGTTCACTCATTCCCCCCTCACCTGCCCTCTCACCTCCTCCCACAGAACTGCTTCCTCTTGCCACCTTTATGCGAGATAATCCACCCCATTCTATCTCTCCCTATCTCCCTCTCTCAGTATGTTGCTCTCTCATCCCTTAATTTCATTTTATTTCTTTCAGATATCTTCCCTTCATCTTCAACTCACCCTCTGTCTGCTCTCTCTCTTTTACATATATATATATATATATACATATATAAAAACACACATATATATACACATACATACATATACACATAGATATATACATACACATTCACTTATATATATATACATAAACATATATATATATATATATATGCATATTCCCTTCAAATACCTTAATACTGAGGTCTCATGAATCATACACATCATCTTTCCATGTAGGAATGTAAACAAAACAGTTCAACTTTAGTAAGTCCCTTGCCATTTCCGTTTCTTGATTACCTTTTCATGCTTCTCTTGATTCTTGTGTTTGAAAGTCAAATTTTCTATTCAGTTCTGTTCTTTTCACTGAGAAAGCTTGAAAGTCCTCTATTTTACTGAAAATCCATATTTTGCCTTGGAACATGATACTCAGTTTTGCTGGGTAGGTGATTCTAGGTTTTAATCCTAGCTCCATTGACCTCCGGAATATCGCATTCCAAGCCCTTTGATCTAGATCTATCCATCATCAGAGAAAGAATTGTTGATGTCTGAATACACATTGAAGAACACTTTTTAAAAAAAAATTCTTTATTTTTATTGAGTTTTTTAGGTTATGTTTTCCTTCATAATATTACTGTTATGGATATATTCTCTCCCTTCCTCTCTCCCCACCCCACCTCCTCATTGAAAAGGCAAGTGTGGCTACACATGTATAATCTATATCAAATTGCTTGCCTTTTCAATGAAGAGGTGGGGTGGGGAGGGAGGAAAGGAGAGAATTTGTAACTAAAATTTTAAAAACAAATGTTAAGAAATGTTTTTCATGGAACTGGGGAAAATAAAATACTAAATTAAAGAAGGAAGGAAGAAATGAAGGAAGGAAAGAAAGAAGGAAGGAAGGAAAGAAAGAAAGAAGGAAGGAAGGAAGGAAGGAAGGAAGGAAGGAAGGAAGGAAGGAAGGAAGGAAGAAAGAAAGGAAGGAAGGAAGGAAGGAAGATAAAAGCATAATTGGCCAAATGGAAAAAAAAATTGTAACACCATTGCTGCTTGCTGCTGGTGTGGAAGTGTAGGGCTAATAATACCAGCACACAGCACTAGTTCTTTGATCTGCTTTTCTAAGGAAATCAACTTTAAGAGGTTTACAATCTCATATATTGTGCACTGAGTTGAGGGGAAAAAGTCAGCACTGAACAACAGAGAAAACACCAACTGAAATTACAAGCAGAAATTATATAAACAGAGAAAATACCACAAATCAGCAGACAGGGGTTCTCTTTGTCCATAACAATACATACATAGTTACCAGAGAGAGAAGCCCCAACATCTGGTTTTCAAAAGTGGGGAGCTTCTTAACAGCTACCCAGAGTCTCATCTGGCCAAATCACAGGAATGCTCTTCCAATGAGTGAGCCCCCAAAGCAAAATGCTAACCTTTGAGTATATATACACTTCCTCAGGGTCAGAGGGTATCACAACCATGTCACTCAAATTCATGTGACTTGGCTTTCTTGTGCCCTAAGCAGGTCATAAGAGAGTATTGAATAATCAAAGACACTTGAATACCTTAGTGTTGAGAAGAACTAGAACACCAAAAAAAAGAGCAAAACAAAAAGTCCTAATTTGCTTGTCATTACAAAGATGTACAAAAATTCATCAAAGAAAAAAAAAACTTAAAAAGTAGAATTCAAGAAATGTAAAGGGAGGTACAAAAATTCAATAAAGAAAATAATTCTTTAAAAATGAAAATTGAGCAAGTGGAAGCTAATAACTTAGAAGAAAATGTGAAATATCTCATTGGAAAACAAAAAAAAAAACCAGCTCACCTGCCAAAGGAACAACACATTAAAAATCACTGGACTGCCTGAAAGACATGATAAAAAGGAGGCTAGAATCATAGCTCAAGAAATTATTGGGTGGCTGGAAAGCAGGGATTAATGTGAGCTCCCCGCTGAGTCCCTCCAAAAAACTATGAAAAATGGCTGTGAACCAATTCTAGAACTGCAGAACCCACAAAATAGCAGAGGGAAGCAGGGCTCCAGCCCAGGATAGCCTGGATGGTCTCTGGGTGAGTTCTATCATGCACGGAGCTGGGAGGGGAGCAGAGCAGAGTGGAACAGAGCCTAGCATGGGAGGCATGAACCAACCAGACCAGGAGCCAGGCGGAGCATGCCCTAGCGCCCTGAATCAGTGAGCTGCAGCAGTTACCACACTTCTCAACCCACAAACACCAAAGACAACAGAGAAGGTTAGTGGGAAAAGCTGTGGGAGTAGAAGAAGTTCCCGGTTCGGCTACTGCCCTGGGGACAGCAGAGGTGGGGCAGCTACAGTTGCAGTTGCTTCTAGCCCCAGACCCATCTGGTGGGAGGAATTAAGTGGTGGATCAGAGCAGGAGGAAAGAGCCTGCTGAAGATCTAAGCCCAGTCCAGGTTGGGGGTTCTTGGGGAAGGAGAAGTGCTGGTGTGGCAGAACTGGTGCATCCCCCCAAGCTTGGAACATAGTTCTCTTAACTCTACAAGCAGTCATACCCCACCGAAAAACTCAAGGGTCAAGTTAGTTGGTTGGAAATACGGCCAGGCAGCAAAAACACACCCAGATTAAGGCTCAGACTTTGGATTCTTTCTTTGATGACAAAGAAGACCAAAACATACAGCCAAGAAGAAGTCAACAAAGTGCAAGAACCTACATCAAAAGCCTCTAAGAAAAACATGAACTAGTCCCAGGCCATGAAAGAGCTCAAAAAGGATTCGGAAAAGCAAGTTGGAGAGGTAGAGGAAAAATTGGGAAGAGAAATGAGAAGGATGTGAGAAAACCATGAAAAACAAGTCAATGACTTGCTAAAGGAGACCCAAAAAACTACTGAAAAATATAGTGAAGAAAACAACACCTTAAAAAATATACTAACTCAAATGGCAAAAGAGCTCCAAAAAGCCAATGAAGAAAAGAATGCCTTGAAAGGCAGAATTACCCAAATGGAAAAGGAGGTCCAAAAGACCAATGAAGGAAATACTACCTGAAAAATTAGATTGGAGCAGGTGGAAGCTAGTGATTTGATGAGAAATCAAGAGATTATAAAACAGAAACAAAGGAATGAAAAAATGGAACACAATGTGAAATATTTCATTGGAAAAACCACTGATCTGGAAAATAGATCCAGGAGAGATAATTTAAAAATTATTGGATTACCTGAAAGCCATGATCAAAAAAAGAGCCTAGATATCATCTTTCAAGAAATTATCAAGGAGAACTGCCCTGATATTCCAGAGCCACTGGCAAAATAGAAATTGAAAGAATCCACCAATCACCTCCTCAAATAGATACCAAAAAGAAATCTCCTAGGAATGTTGTCGCCAAATTCCATAGCTCCCAGATCAAGGAGAAAATATTGCAAGCAACCAGAAAAAAAAAACCATTAGAGTATTGTGGAAACATAATCAGAATAACCAAAGATCTAGAAGCTTCTACATTAATAGATCGAAGGGCTCGGAATACGATATTCTGGAGGTAAATGTAGCTAGGATTAAAACCAAGAATCACCTACCCAGCAAAACTGAGTATCATGCTTCAAGGCAAAATATGGATTTTCAAGAAAATAGAGGACTTTCAAGCTTTCTCAGTGGAAAGACCAGAGTTGAATAGAAAATTTGACTTTTAAACACAAGAATCAAGAGAAGCATGAAAAGGTAATCAAGAAAAAGAACAAGAAAAAGAAATTGCAAGTGACTTGCTAAAGTTCAACTGTTTTGTTTACATTCCTACATGGAAAGATGATGTGCATGATTCATGAGACTTCAGTATCAGGGTAGATAAAGGGAATATGCATATAAATATATATGTTTATATATATATGTATATGTGAGTGTGTATGTATGCCTATGTGTGTGTGTATATATATATATATATGTATATATGTGTATATATATATATATATATATGTATACAGAAAGAGAGAGAGAGAGAGAGAGAGAGAGAGAGAGAGAGAGAGAGTGGGTAGTGGGGTAGTGGGCACAGGATGAGTTGAAGATGAAGGGAAGATATATAAAAGAAATAAAATCAAATTAAGGGATGAGCGGGGAATGTATTAAGAGAGTGAAATAGGGAGAGATAGAATAGGGTAAATTATCTCACATAAAAGTGGCATGAAAAAGCAGTTCTGTAGGAAGAGAAGAGAAGGCAGGTGAGGGGGAATGAGTGAATCTTGCTCTCATCAGATTTGACCTGAGGAGGGAACACCATACATACTCAATTGGGTATCTTACCCCACAGGATAAAAGGAGGAAGAAGATAAAAAGGGGGTATGATAGAAGGGAGGGCAGATGGGAGTGGAGGTAATAAAAAACAAACACTTTCGAAAGGGGACAAGGTCAAGGGAGAAAATTCAATAAAGGGGAATAGGTTAGGAAGGAACAAAATTTAGTTAGGCTTTCGAAACATGAGTGCTGTGGAAGGACTGTACATAATGATAAACATGTGGCCTATGTTGAATTGCTTGACTTGTTAGGGAGGGTGGGTGGAAAGGTAAGAGGGGAGAGAATTTGGAACTCAAAGTTTTAAAAAACAGATGTTCAAAAACAAAAACAAAAAAGCTTTTGCATGCTACTAGAAAATAAGATACACATGCAGTGGGGGGTAAATATTTATCTTGCCCTACAAGAAAGGAAGGGAAAAGGGGATGGGAGGGGAGTGGGGTGACAGAAGGGAGGGCTGACTGGGGAACAGGGCAAGAGAATATACACCATCTTGGAGTGGGGGGGGAGGGTAGAAATTGGGAGAAAATTTGTAATTCAAACTCTTGTGAAAATCAGTGCTGAAAACTAAATATATTAAATTAAAAAAAAAAAAGAAAATAATCTGGTGGGAAAAAATAATCGGAGTAAAAAAAACTATCAAGGAAAAGTGCCCTAATATTCTAGAACCAGAGGGTAAAATATTAATTGAAAAATATCCACCAATCTCCTCTTTTTTTTTAATTGGACTATTACATGACAGACATTGTGGTACTCTGTGGTTACAAATAGAAAAGTGAGATAGTTTCTCCTTTCTTTTATTTTTTTGCTTTGTTTATTTATTTATCTATTTATTCATCCATTTATTTATTTATCTATCTATCTATCTATTTATCTATTTATTTATTTATTTATTCATTCATTCATTCATTCATTCATTCATTTATTTATTTATTCATTCATTTATTTATTTATTTATGGAGCAAGGATTAAAACCAAGAATCACCTATCCAGCAAAACTGAGTGTCATGCTCCAAGGCAAAATATGGATTTTCAATAAAACAGAGGACTTCCAAGCTTTCTCAGTGAAAAGACCGGAGCTGAATAGAAAATTTGACTTTGAAACACAAGAATCAAGAGAAGCATGAAAAGGTCAACAAGAAAGAGAAATCATAAGGGACTTATTAAAGTCGAACTGTTTTGTTTACATTCCTACATGGAAAGATGATTTGTATGATTCATGAGACTTCAGTATTAGGGTAGCTGAAGGGAATATACATATAGACAGAGACAGAAGACACAGTGTGAATTAAATATGAAGGGATGATATCTAAAAAAATAAAATCAAATTAAGGGATGAGAAAGGAATATATTGAGAGAGGGAAAAAAGGAGAGATAGAATAGGGTAAATTAATCTCAAACAAAAGTGCCAAGTAAAAGCAGTTCTGTAGGAAGGGAAGAGGGGGCAGGTGAGGGGGAATTAATGAATCTTGCTCTCATCGGATTTGACTTGAGGAGGGAGTAACATACACACTCAGTTGGGTATCTTACTTCTCAAGAAAATAAGGGAAAGGGGACAAAAGTGGGGGGATGCTAGAAGGTTGGGCACATAAGGGGAGGAGGTAATCAAAAGCAAGGGAGAAAATTGAATAAAGGGAGATGGGATAGGATTGGAGGAAATATAGTTAGCCTTAGGGGGTGGGGAGTGGGATGACAGAAGGGCGTGCTGACTGGGGAATGAGGCAATAAGAATTTATGCCATCTTGGAATGGGGGGGTAGGGTAGAAATGGGGAGAAAATCTGTAACTCAAAATCTCATGGAAATCAGTGCTGAAAACTAAAATATTAAATAAAAATGATAAAATTCAAAAAAAAAATCTGTGGTACTGATTATACCAGAGCACACTAAGCACTGTAAATCCTTAATTAATGAGAAAACAAAAATTTAGGAAATATTCAATACTTTGATACTATCTGAGTCTGCTAAGTATTTCAAATATTATAATTATTAGGAGGAAATGAGAGTAACAGATTAATTCAACAACAAATATTCTATATTCATGCCATTGTGGGGACAATGCTTTAGTACTTAGATCTGTGGCTATATCATTAAGACTGCCTATTTCCTCTAATACTGATGCATAGTCCATCCACACACTACTGGTGGTGACAAGCTCTAGTTTCTATATAATTATCACTCACCTATCCATTTCCTGTTCTGTGAAATGAAGTTTTAAATCTTTGAACAATATGTTGTTTGACAAATCCCAAAATTATAGCATCCTCATAGCGAAAAATTGACATTAAAATTATTCTTTGGCAGTAATATGAATATTGCTATTCAATTGGCAATCCAACCCCCTGTGTTTATAGCATCTTCACTTCACTCTATGTATATGTGTCCCAGAGAATAATCTGTGAAAATTTTACTGTGTCATTCTCATATTTCTATCAAGGAAACCTTCAAAACACATCTTGACCATTCTCATAAATATTATATAAAGAAGATAAAAGTAGAAAATTTACATATGGGTCAATAATTGTCAAAACCTCATCTTCTTGGCATAAAAAAATCACTTTCTTTTATTTTTTTCTGCCCCTTATGATACGCTACCTTTTTAAAAAATAAAGTAAATGAAATATCTTCATTGATTGGTTAGTTCTACTTGCTTAAAAATGATACTTGAGTGTCATCAAAATTGTAGTATCTCTAGAATGCATATGCATTTTATGGCTTTGGTCAGCTGCAGTTGAACTTCATGACTTCATTTTCATAAGAAAATATTTCAATTTTCTCTGAGACACGTGAATCATCCGAATATAAATTGGTAATTCTTTATTTAAAAATGAGCATAGAATCACATGAAAATATGTTACTTGTATGTTACTCATTTAAACTCATTTGCTGCCCTTCTTCCAGTTTTACACTTGAATCAGATAAATACAATCTTATCTGACTTAATGACTGCTTAGGCCAGGTTTTCTTCTGACTTTCTCTGTTTTGGGGTTAAATTCTGTGTCATCTTCCACTCTTCTCCTATATGTTGTTTTGAAAATAAGCATATTTTTTGGAAAAAAAAAACCATTTAATTTGGCTATCATATCTCTCCATTTGGCTAAGATAAAAAAGTATTTGGTAGCTGGGAAATTTGTGGATTATTTTGGATTTCTCATTTTCATAATGGTTTTACATTAACTAAATTTCTCTAGGAAAGGGTAATAATCAAAATAAGCATTCTACCTCTATTCACTTCCCATTTTTCAGACTCCAAATTTTGTTTAAAGAGATTGGGTTTTTGGTGTTATAATTTGATGGCATGTTCTTTTCTCATTTGTGTTTTTTATTCTAATTGGGGTTAATTTACAACTTGCTAAAACTAGCCAGTGATCTCTCTACATATAGTAAATTGATTCTGAAAAGACTATAATCTGAAACCTGTGGTTTCCTTTCAATCAAAGCACAAATAATTTCAATGTTTTATTTTGTAAGTTTCTCAATATGTACTGTGTACAGTATTTTCTGGTTTTATTAAGAAAGAATTTATGATACATAGTTGTGAGTCTTCAGAGTAAGCTTTGGCTTTTCATTTTTTAATATTATCCATATTTTCCAAAATATTTTAAATAACTTTTCTTGTGTTCTTCTTTGCACTTGAGCTAACTACATAGTTTTGTGTTGACACCTACCTTCACATGTTGGAAATTTTTGTCAAATTATCATAGCATATTTTAATGTATCATATCATATTTTATTGCGTCAAATCCTTGATATGTTGGAGATGTTTGTCAAGTTATACTATACCATACCATACCATACCACACTGTATCATATCAATCGCTTAACGTCACATCCTGTCACATCACATCACCTCACGTCATATCATATCGCATCACATCATACTATATCATATGCTGTGTCACATTGTTTCATGTCATGTTATGCTATGATTAATAGCATTGCATTATATACTGTTTTATTGTATCATATCATATCTTCTGCTATGTGATACAGCAAGTAAAGCTCTGGACCTAGAGTCAGAAAGACCTGAGTTCAAATTCAGACTCAGATACTTTCTGGCTTTATGATCTTGGATGAGTGAATTAAAATTTTGTCTACTTCAGTTTCTTCTTCTGTAAAATGTGAATACTACTACTACTACTACTAATGATACTACTGCCTACATCACAGGGTTGATGAGGAGATAAAGTGAGATAATATTTCTAAAGTACTTAGTAAAGCTTAAAGTGCTATGTAAATGCTGGTTATTTTTATTTATAAATACCATTGTTTTCTTTTTGCAAAAAGTATTGTGCCTATGCTCCAACAACCTTTGGAGTAGTCCCAATGCTCATCATGAGCATAGAAGGGTGTAATAGTTCAGTGTCCCATCCAATTGACTTTCTTGTTTCCTTTAGGAGTATCGTGAACCAAACTTGATTCCTCACCTTCTGGAGAATATGTAAAACATTCTTCCATTCAACCGAAACTTCTTTTTGTGATTCGCATTAATTTAAAATATGATTTCTTCTTAGTAAAATATTCCTATTCAGCTTCTCTAGCTTGGTATCAACTTCCTCATGATCGGAAAATAATTGAATTGTATAATAAGTATACAGTACAGTAATTGAAGTAAGTATATAGACTGTTTAAAAATTGTTTTATACCTTAGACCTGTTGTTCTCTTTTCTTGATACTCTCACATTTCCTCAGCAGAAGCAGAAGGAAGGCATTTGGAACTGACATCCATCTTTATTTCTGCATTGATTTCATCTGTTGCTATGGGCAAAGTGCTCATCTCCTTGTGGCCAATCTGCTGGGGATAAGTATTTAATACTCTGACAAAAAATATTTTCATTGCATGTAGTATTTTTAGAGATCATATGGTGTGGTAAATTGGGCACTAGACTTGGAATCAGGATGGTTATTTCCAATCCAACCTCAAACACTTATTACTTTGTAATCCTAAGGAACTCATTCAATCTCTGTTTCCTTTGTTTATTCATCATTCACAATGTTCCCCCAACTGTGATTTTACTTTTAAAGTCTTTCATGAATGCTTCTTCTCCTATTTTTTCAATACTTTCTTTGTAGGTGACTGCATTAACACCCTTGTGCTTGATTATCATCTCTATGCAAATAAGCTTTAGAGATTAACCAGAGTTAATATATCTACCGAACTCCTATTTGTAGTCTGCTTACAGAACATGTAGATAGATAGATAGACAGATAATCTTCCCTATCAGATTGTAAAGAGGTCCTAGAGGAGAAAGGCTGGCTCATTTTGGTCTTTTCATCCCCAACACCCCAGCATGGTGCCTGGCATATAGCGGGTGTCCGACACATGAAGCAAGGTGGTACAGTGGAGAGAGCATTGTACTCAGAGTAAAGACTATTTCAGTGCCTCAAACAATTTCTATCTGAACAACCCTGGGTAAAGCATCTTAACCTCCCTCATCTTTAGTTTCCTCATGTGTAAAATAGGGATAATGTTAATCCCAGCCTCATACTGTAGTGAGAATAAAATGAGGTGTGACATTCAAAGTGCTTTGTATGTGATCTTAAAGTGCTATAGAAATGTTAGTCATTAATAAATTGTGAAAGCAGACCATTTGATTTGCTCCTGGCAAGATTGTTTTTCATAGGTCTAGTTACTTGTAGACACGCATCATAAAAATCAAAATTTAGAACAAGATATCTAAGGCTGAATTCAGTATCCCCCCTCCCTGACTTTCCCTAGCTCTTTGACTTTTTTTCTTGACCTTATGTTGATTTGCAAGGCTACCAAAGACATTATGGGGGAAGAGAGGAGAATCACTGATCCAGATTTCCAGATTTCATCAAGCTGCTTTGTATTGTTGATGAGTAGATCCCTCAAACAAAAAATCAAGAATTATGGAAGTAAAAGATAGCTCAGAAAATACTTCAAGTGTACAGAATCAGGGAGACTACCAAAATAGAAAGTATGAGACCCAATAGAGTGAAGATACAATAGCAATGAAAATGAGAGTCACGAGGGCCAGAAAGGACCAAATACATTACATAAAGCAAAGAGAAGAAGGAGCACCATGATTACATCAACAGAGGACATCAGTATGTCAGAAGTATGATAACCTTGGCCTTGTTTATGCTCTGGTCACACATATTCTTTGCAAATATTCTCTTTTTGCAGGTTCATTGGTCACATATTCTCATTCTCTTTGTGTTCACTACCCCCTCTCCAGTATGTTCTCCTGTAGAAGAGTATTCCTCTGTGGGTATGAAATAGAGATCTTTATTCTGATGACTAATTGGCTCCATTATTTTAATGTCTTTTGGAACTAATATGTCCTTTCTGGTTAGTTTATCAAAAGTAATCACAATAATAAAGCAAACTTCATCATTCTCGACTTCTCTACATTTTATTTTACATTGTTGACAATGCTCTTGGCCTTTATGATACTCTCTTCTCTAAGTTTTTATGACACTGCTCTCTCTTGGCTTTCTTTCTGTGTCTCTTAGTACCCCATCTCTGTCTCCTTTGCTAGATCTTGAATCTGGTCATGCCCACCCAGCATGTGTTATCTCCATCCTTCTCCCAATAAAAAGCTGTCTTGGGTCCTCTTTTCTTCTCCTTTTCTACTATTTCACTTGTTGATCTCTTAACTCTCCATAGATTGAATTTTTATATCTACACAGATGACTGTAAGAGCTATTTGTCCAACCCTAACTTCAACTCTAACCTCAAACCTCCAAATGCCTTTTAGACCTCTTGAACTATATGCCCCATAGAATTTTTAAACTCAACATATGCAAAATTGAATACATCATCTCTTCCTTCAAACTCTCTTCCAAAATTCCATATTACTTTTGAGAATGCCAGCAATCTCCCCATTACCCATTACTCATTCTTAACCCCTCACTCTCTCTCACCCCTACATTCAATCAGAGGTTAAGTCCTTGCCATTTCTAGTTCATATCATCTCTCATTTATGATCTCTTCTCTCATACTGCTATCACCCCGTTACAGGCCTTCATCACCTCATACCCAGACAACTGAAGTATCCTGCTGATTGGTCTTCCTGACAAGTCTCTCTCACTTCCTATATATCCTCTACTTAGCTTCAAATTAATCTTGTTAAAGAATAAAAATGACAGTATCACTGCCTTATTTAATAAGCTCCAGTGCCAATAACCTTCATATTACCTCCAGGATCAAACATAAAATCCTCTGTTTTTTTGCAAAGCCCTTCATAACTTGGTCTTTTTACTACTTTTGTAGTCTTATTCCTTACTTAATCAATACAAATTTATGGAGCATCTACTAAGTGCTAGACACTGTGCTAAGTACTACAAATACAGAAAGAGGCAAAACATAGTCTCTGCTTCAAGGAGCTTACAGTCTAATGCAGGAAAAAAACAAGCAAACAAATATACATAAAGCAAACTATATACAAGATAAAAAGAAAATAATTAAGAGAGGGAAGGTGTTAGAATTAAGAGGGGTTGGGACAGGTTTCCTTTAGAACAGGAGATTTTAAGTGGGATTTAAAGGAAGCCAGGGAATTCAGTAGACAGAGCAGAAGAGGAAGAACTTTCTAGGCATGGAAGGGCAGCTAGAGAAAATGCTCAGAGGTAAGAGATGAAATGTTATGAAACAGCCAGGAGGCTAGTATCACTGGATACTTCCCTACTTATAATTTGTAATACCATGGCAATGGCATCATTTTTGTTCCCCACACAAGAAGCTCCATTTCCCAATGGATCGTTTTCATGCCTGAAATTCTTTCCCTTCTCATCTCTGCCTCCTAGTTTCCCAGACTTCCTTCAAGTCTCAGCTAAAGGCTGACATCTTACAAGAAGGTTTTACCAGTCCTTCTTAATGGTAGTACCTTCCCTCTGAGATTACCTCCCTTTAATTTATGCTGTATATATCTTGTTTACATGCTGTTTGAAAAAAATTCATAGTTGTTTGCATGTTGTCTAACCCTTTAGACTGTGAATTATTCAAGAATATGGACTGTTTTTTGTCTTTCTTTAAATCCCCCACACTTATCATAGTCTGGAACATAATAAGTGCTTAATTAGTAGGCTATATAAGCTGGGGTTTAACTGAGTGCAGACATACATAGTGCTTCAAACTTGGGTCACATTTCTAGGGCTCACACGTGAAGGGATCCTGGACTCAATGTATATATGTGGTATATTCCACAGTCAAATGTATTCTTGAGGGCAAGGAATAATTCATTTTTGTCTTTTGATTCACAGAGTCTATCAGAATGCCTCATACAATGTGAATGTATAATAAGTATTTGTTTTAGGTAGAGTGAAAAGAAGTGAAAGCAGACTGGAACAAATGATTGAATCATTTGAGATTATATCTAATGTAAAAAAAAAAAAAGCAAGGAGCAGCAGGCCACTGGACTTGATATATATGTAGGTCACTATATGATTGATTCAGCAACGAAAATTTGTTTGGGTGAGGAAATCTTTCCTAGGTTTTAAACAGAACTTGGAGGCTTAGGACTCATTGAATTCAAGTGTATGAAGAGGAATACTGTGAAATATATCTAGAAGTGTAGTTTGGAGGTAGAGATATGACTACTAGACTAAGATAGTTGTATTTAACCTAAAGGAAATAGGGACCTATTAAAGATTTGTCTTTTTTGTTTCTGTTGTTGTGTGAGCAGAGTAGTGATTTGCTTATAACTCTCTTTATGAGAAGAAATACTATTTGTGTAATCTCAGACAAATCATTGAGCTACTCTGAACTTCACCTTCCTTTTATATAAAAAGTTTGTGGAGGGGAGTGGGCATACTAGATTATTCCCAAGGCCCCTTCTAGTTTAAATCTAAGATGCTATAAAGTTTGACTGATATCAAAGTAAGAATTCAATCTACAGCATTCCTAATAGGTAGTACTGTAATTATTTTCTTGAGGACTTATAACAAGGAGAAATTAATTACCCCTCCAGAGAATTGTACTGTAATCACTGTTTTTTTTTCTTTACACAGAGCTTAAATATGCCTCTTCATGTCTTTGTAACACCTCTCTAAGATATTGCCTCTTGCGCCAATAAAAACAAAACAAAACATATAATTCCTCTTCAACCAAAAGTACTTCAAGATAGTTATCGTGTCTTTCCTAATACTTCTTTCTCAGCTTAAACATTCATAGTATCTCCAAAAACACTCATAAAACGTTATTTCAGGGTATTTCACCATCATAATCATCTTTGTCTATGTATTTTATCCAACTTGTTAATACTCTTCCCCAAAAAAATTTTAGACGGATTGGTGCCAAGAATGGATGTCACTCAAAATTTGATGAAAAGGGTTGATCATCAATCATACTTTAGGGTTGATCTACATTTTAGCTTCAGGTTCTTTGAAGAAAAAGTAAGGGATTTTATTTATGTCACAATTATTTTAGATTTGTTTTCATATATTTATTTAATTACCATTATTTATTGGATGCTTCTCTGTCTCACAGTTATGCATCTGTGTACAGTAAAATATTGCACGTAACTTGGCACAGAAATAAAAATTTTATATCACCTACATACATTATTTATAACTTCTTGAAGTTATTCCAGAAATCACAGCACAAACACTCAAAGAAAATAAGAATCTTTTAAGAAATTTAGTTTTCATTATATATCTCTCAAGAGTATGATACAGGGTTATTAAAATCCTAACCCTTTTCCTAAAAATTTTATTCACACAAAAAATAATTGAGATGCAAAAATAATAGTAAGAGAAAACAAAGATAAAATAACATAAGAAAGTATGATGATAACAAGAACATAGAAAATGACGATGTAGGCAAAAAGATCTGTTTGCTTGGAGAACATTTGGAAAATGGAACATTTTCCTGAACATCATTCACCTTCTTTAATGGGTCCAATTTTAAGTATCATTTCATTTAGTTATCTATATTTGGTTCCTGTGATTAAAAAAAATAACCTTCTCACTGTAACTCAGATATTGTTTGGTGATCTAGAAAAATGAGTATAAAATTAGAAACTGTTAATATATGCAAATAAGTTGTTAATGTGATGGAAAGAAGTTTAGAAAACTTTTGAAACAAATAGAAATTCTCTTAGCAATTGGAGGAGTATAGACACAAGTTTTACAATCTTTTTGGTTATGAAAAGATATTATCTTGATCACAGTTCAAGTGATGTCATAATTTTTAAAGAATCAGTGACTGTTAGACTCTATCTTTCTGTCTCCATACAAAGTGTAATGTGATAAAGACAAAGGAAAAATATAAAGAATTGCATGGAAATTTGAGATGGAGAGAGAGAAGAGAGAGAGAGGAGAGAGAGAAAAGAAGAAGAAGAAGAAGAAGAAGAAGAAGAAGAAGAAGAAGAAGAAGAAGAAGAAGAAGAAGAAGAAGAAGAAGAAGAAGAAGAAGAAGAAGAAGAAGAAGAAGAGTGGTTTCAATTACTGCCTGGGGTAGGAGAAAGGGTAATATCAAGAAGACCGGGCCCAAAAAGTAGCCCTTGAAGGAACTCACTAGATAGAGATGAGGAAAGAGTTCCAGGGATGAGAATCAACCTGTAAAAATGCATGGGACAAGGAACATTCAGATATAAATGAAGATCAGGAAGAGTACAAACTATGAATAAACATCAGAGTAGTGACCACTTTAGGATAATTCCAAATAATCCAGCTTGACAATCAGCACAGCTCATATTGACCAGATAAAGGCCAACTAATTTTGTTGTACATACCTACTAGTCTAGTGAGACTAATTTTCAAAATTATTCCTTTCCTTGGATGGAAGGCATTTTGCTCTCCCATTCACAATTTTTCCTTATTCTTAAGGAGATTAAGATGAATTATATGAAATGTAAGGAATATAGATTATAGAATATGAGTTCAGGTCATCACTGGCACTTTCTGCTGTTAGAAATACATTATGTTACCTCGTGAAGGTAACCTGAGCTCATTAACACTCATTTTCAAAATAATATGAATTTTCTTCTAATTCTATAAATTACATTTAGTATAAAGCAAGGATTTAAAGACAAAGAAATCAGGCAGTAAAATTTTATTTGGAAATACGATACAGCTGGGCTGGAAAATCCTGGGCAACGTGAGTCTAATGATCTCACACCTCCTCAGCACCTCCTGACTCTTGGGTCTCTAATTGGAGAAGGGTGAAGGAGGACTTGGAGTCTACAGACCTCTGCTCAGATCCTACAGTTAAGAAGAAGGCCCAGGGTAGACATTTCATCATTTCCCACTAGGCTAGAGGACTCTATCATGCCCACCACACTGACTCCATCTATTACCTTCCTTTCCTCTGCATTTCCCCACATCCTTGCAACTTTTTTTGTGTTGTCTACTTGCATTAGATTTTGAGTTGCCTGAGGGTAGAGACTGTCTTTTGCCTTTCTTTGTATCTTCAGTGCTCAGTGTGGTGACAGGAAGTTCTACTACAGGAAGGGCACAAGTAGCATGTTTGAAAATTTGAACTAGAAGGGACCCAAGAGGGCTAAGCAAGCAGTAACTTGCTGTCACTCTACTGTATTCACCTCTGAATAAGCAATCAATAACAAAATAGCACCCCAGAACAAATCCTAGAACAGAGGAGCCATTGGAAAAAGGAGTAGAGCAGTCTTTTAGTCTGGGAAACTTGGAGAATTGGCAAAAACTGTCCCTATCACTCAGTTAAAAGAGGAACACAGTCCAGGACAGGAAACATTGCAGCAAATCTCAAAAAGTTGTCTTGCAAGAGCTCAAAAAGAATTTTAAAAATCAAATAAGAGAGGTAGAAGAAAGATTAGGGGAAAGAAAGCAGAGGGATGAGAGGAGTCAAAAGCTTGGAAAAAGAAGGAAAAAATTGACTGAAGAAAGTAACTCTTTAAAAAGTAGAATTAGACTAATGGAAAAGGAGGTAGAAAAGGTAACTCAAGAAAATAATTCCTTTAAAATTAGAATTGGTTAAGTGGAACCTAATGACTTTATGAAATATCAAGAATCAGCCAAACAAAATAAAAAGAATGAAAAAATAGAAGATAATGTAAAAATACCTCATTGGACAAAATCACTGACCTGGAAAATAGATCCAGAAGACATAATTCAAGAGTTATTTGACTAAAGCCATGACCAAAAACAGAGCCTGAGCAGCACTTTCAAGAAATTGTCAAGGAAAATTGCCCTGAGGTCCTAGAACCAGAGGTTAAAATAGTCATTGAAAGAATCCACTGATAAACTCCTAGAAGAGATCCCAAAATGCAAACTCCAAGGAATATTGTATACAAATTCCAGAATTATAAGGTCAAGCCACTAGAAAAAAACAATTGAAATATTGTGGAACCACAGTTAGGATTATGCAGGAATTAGCAGCTTCTACATTAAAGGATTGGAGGGCTTGGAATATGATATTCCTGAAGGCAAAGGAGCTTGGATTACAATCAAGAATCAACTCCCCATGATAGAAGATGAATATCCAATGAAATTGGGAGTTTTCAATCATTACTGATGAAAAAGCAAAGCTGAATAGAAAATTTGATCTTCAAATACAAGACTCAAGAGAAGCATAAAAAGAGGGGGCAGAGCCAAGATTGTCACATGAAAATAGCATCTTACAGGAGCTCTCACACAGATTCTGTCAGACACCTCAAAAAAGCAAATATGAGCAGATTTGAGAGAGTTAGAAGCCACTAGTAGACTGAGTATGGCAAATTTCCAAGCCAGGAGAGTTCTCAGGGTCAACACAACAGATCTGTAGGCTGGTGCATGGAGCTGCACCAGACCACACCAAAGCTGAAGCATCTGTGGAAATCAGGCAGCTATCTAGACTGGGAGAACCCTGGATGCACAAAAGTGGTTGTGATCTCCAGGCCTCCCAGCCCAGGACAGGAGTCTGTTGGAGCTACAGGAGGAAGCAGCACAGCCCCTGAGGCTGTGAGAACGACTACTCCAGAGGTTGGCAACCAGTAATCTAAAGGTTTGAAACACTCCTTCTTTAACTTCTGGAAGCCATAATGGTAAGCTAAAATGGCTCTCATCCCTCTCTCCCTTCCTAACCCAGATAATACATACTCCTTCAGGAGAAACTTTGAAATAGAAGAGCCAGAGGTGGGGCTTCAGTAGCCTTTTAGCTTGAGAAGTTGAGGAGAGTGTCATTATCATGCTGGTGGAAGGAGACTAGTGTGGGAAGAGAGCTATCCCAGCAGGCCTCACCTCAGCAGAACAATGGGAATTCCTGAGCCTCAGGAGGGTGGAGCCAGCAATCTTCAACCCCAGGACCCCAGACATGCCATCCCACAGCCAGGGAAATGGCAGACATCAGACATCAGCACAGAAAAAGGCTGTACCATAGCACTAAGGGAAGAGGAGACTTCCAGCAGCCAAACCACCCCTCCCCCACACCTCACAATACCAGAGGCCACAACACACAAAGCCAATAACTACACCCACAATTCCCAGAACAAGAAGCCTGGGACAGAGCCCCATGAACCCCAGAAGCAGAAATCCACTTTAAAGCCAGGAAGTTAACCAACATGAAGAACTCTAGGACACAGAGGACTATTTATTCTTTTTATGGAGACAAGGAAGATCAAAATACCAATTTGGAAGAGGACATCATGATCACTATACCCACATCTAAAACCTCAAATGGGAATGTGAACTGGTCTCAAGCCCAAAAAGCATTCCTGGAAGAGCTCAAGGAGGATTTTAAAAATCAAATTAGAGAGGTAAAAGAAAAAAATGGAAAAAATTCACCGATGAAAACAAAACTTTAAAGAGTAAAATAGGCGAAATGGCTAAGGAGATTCAGAATCTAGTTAGAGAAAATTATGCCCTGAAAAGTAAAATAAACCAAACGGAAAAGGAGGCCCAGAAGCAAAATGAAGACAATTCATTAAAAATTAGAATTGAGCAAGTAGAAGATAATGACTCTATAAGGCATCCAGAGTCAGTCAAATAAAATCTAAAGAATGAAAACATAGAAGAAAATGTGAAATATCTAACTGGAAAAACAATGTACCTGGAAAATAGATGCAGGAGAGACAATCTAAGAATTATTGGTCTACCAGAAAGCCATGATGAAAAAAAGAGCCTGGAGAGTATCTTCCAAGAAATCCTCAGGGATAACTGCCTTGAGGTCCTAAAGCCGGAGGGCAAAATAATCATCAAAAGAATCTACTAATCATCCCATGAAAGAGATCCTAAATTGAAAACTCCAAGAAATATTATAGCCAAATTGCAGAATTATCAGGTCAAGGAGAAAATACTGCAGGCAGCCAGAAAGAAATAATTCAAATATCACAGAACTACAGTCAGGACCATGCAGTATCTTTCAGTTTCTGCATTAAATGACAGGAGAAATTGGAATATGATATCCTGAAAGGCAAAGGAGCTTGGACTACAACAAAGGATCAACTACCCAGCTAAATTGAGCACAAGTTTTCAGTCAAGGAGATGGACATTCAATGAAATAAGAGAATTCTAGATCTTCCTGATGAAAAGGCCAGAGCTCAATGGAAAAATTAGATCTTCAAGAGAAGCATAAAAAGGTAAACAGGAAAGGAAAAGAATGTTATGCAATAAGGTAAAATTGTTTCCATCCCTAAATGGGAAGATGATACTTGTAACACTTGAGAAATGTATCCTTATTAGGGAAGTTAGAAAAGATATACATGGCTAGAGGGTGTGAGGATAGTTTACTTTGATGTGATGATAAAAATTATTATTTAATTAAGGGGTGAAAAAATAGCTTACTAGGAGAAGAGGAAAGGTGGAGGAAGAATAAGGTACATTGCATCACATGGAGAGGCTCAAAGACCTATTACAATAGAAGGAAAGAAGGTAGGTGGGATGAATATTGTTTGAACTTTACTCTCATTGGATTTGGCTCAGAGAGAATAACATAAATATTCAGTTGGTTATAGAAATCTACTTTACTCTAAGGGGAAGTAAGAGGAGAAAGGGGAAAGAAAAGCGAGAGGGTGGGCAGAAGGAAGGGACAAAGGGAGGGAAGAAGTAGGGAAAGGGGGAGAAAGAGGAGGTGGCTGATAGAAGGGAGAGGATATTAAGGGAAGCAGTGACCAGAAGCAAAACACTAGTGTGGAGAGAAAGGGTGAAAGGAAAGAGAAAAGTATAAAAAGGGGTGGGGGTGGGTAAATAGCATGGAGAGAAAACACACATTCAGTAATTATAACTGTGAATATGAATGGGATGAAGTCTCCCATGAAATGGAAGTGGATAGCAGAGTGGATTAAAAACCATAACCCTACAATAATACTTTTTACGAGAAACATATTTGAAGGAGAGAGGTACATACAGAGTAAAGGTAAAAAGCTGGCACAGAATATATTATGTTTCAGCTGAAGGCAAAAAAAGCAACCAAAAACCAGGAGCAGCAATCTCAATCTCAGACAAAGCAAAAGCAAAAAATAGATCTAATTAAAACAGATAAGGAAGGAAATTACATTTTGCCCAAAGGTCCATATTGTATCGTCAAGGAATTATTGACAGCAGTTGCTATTGCTATGAATAGGCCAGCATGGTTCTGAATCATAAAATACAACAGATTCTCCATATAGAAGACAGAAATAAAACATTTATTCAGACACCAGCAAGCCAAATACCAATACCAGTAAAGCAAATCCATCGTAGCAACAAAGAGGTTGAAACACATTATCACTGCAGAGAGCAACTTCATCCCATAGACTTCCTCGGCCCTGCTGGCCTTCCCACAAACAAAAACTCACAGCATACCTAGCTTGCCTCCTCTCTCTCCCTCAGCTCTAACTGCTCTGATGCCACTTCCTCCCAGTTCTCCTAACTTTCTTCCTGCTCTACCCTTTCCTGTTCCACTCCTTCAGGAAGCTCCTCCCACCACATGTGACTTATGCAGGTCACATTGGCCTATTAATGGATAGGGATGTTCTTCAAATTAAGCAAAAATACATTATCAATACACATATACAATTAAGTAATATCAATAGTAAACATACATGCACCAAACAGTATAGCATTGAAATTCTTAGAGGAGAAGCTAAGTGAATTACAAAAAAAAAAAAAAAAACCTACTAGTGGGGGACCCCGAACTCCCTCTCTCACAAACCTAACCACAAAATAAACAAAAAAGAAGTTAAGGAAGTAAATAGAATTTTAGAAGTCAGATATGGTAGACACACAGAGAAAATTGAATAGGAATAGAAAGGAATATACCTTTTTCTCAATGGTACATGGCACTTACTCAAAATTGACCATGTACTAGGGCATAAAAATTCTACAATGCAATGCAGAAAGGCAGCAATATTAAGTGTATTCCTTTTAGATTGTAAAAAAAAAGTACACGCAATAAAATGCGAGGGAAAGCTTGACTAAAAATCAATTGGAAACCAAATAATCTAATACTAAAGAACCAGTGGGTCGAACAATGAATCATAAAAACAATCAGTAGCTTCATCCAAGAGAAAGACAATAATGAGACAACATGCCAAAACTTAGAGGATGCAGCGAAAGAAGTTCTTAGGTGAAATTTTATATCTCTAAAAACTTAAATGAATAAAATACAGAAAGAGATCAATGAATTGGATATGCAACTAAAAGAGCTAGAAAAAAAAAGCAATTTTGAAATTACCAATTAAATACCAAATTAGAAGCTGAGTAAAATGAGCAGAACCAAGAAAACACTGTACACAGTAACAGTAACACCATGCCATGACCAACTTTGATAGTTCTAGCTCTTCTCAGCAATACAAAATACTCGTGATGGAAAATTTTATCCACATCCAGAGAAAGAACTGTGGAGCCTGAATGCAGTTTGAAGCATATTTTCTCTCTTTTTCCCCTTTCTTCTGCTTTATTTCTTCTTTCCTGATTCTTCCTTCACAACATGACCAATGTAGAAATATATCTAGTAGGATTGTACATTTATAGCCTATGTCAGATTACATGCTGTCTTGAGAGGGGGGAAGGGAAAGAGGGAACGAAAAAATTTGGAACTCAAAATCTTTTTTTTTAAATTTATTTAACATATTTAGTTTTCAGCATTGATTTTCACAATAGTTTGAATTACAAATTTTCTCCCCATCTCTACCCTCCCATCCACTCCAAGATGGCATATATTTTGGTTGCCCTATTCCCCAGTCAGGGCTCTCCTCTGTCACCCCACTCCCCTCCCATCCCCTTTTCCCTTCCTTTCTTGTAGGGCAAGATAAATTTCTACACCCCATTGTCTGTGTATCTTATTTTCTAGTTGCATGAAAAAACATTTTTGTTTGTTTTTGAACATCTGTTTTTAAAACTTTGAGTTCCAAATTCTCTCCCCTCTTCCCTTCCCACCCACACTCCCTAAGAAGTCAAGCAATTCAACATAGGCCACATGTGTATCATTATGTATAACCCTTCCACAATACTCATGTTGTGAAAGAGTAACTATATTTTACTCCTTCCCAACCCACCACCCTTTACTGAATTTTCTCCCTTGACCCTGTCCCCTTTCAAAAGTGTTTGTTTTTGACTGCCTCCACCCCCATCAGCCCTCCCCTCCATCATCCCCCCCCCATTTATCTTTATCATCCTCCCTCTTCTTTCCTGTGGGGTAAGATTCCCAATTGGGTATGTATGGTATTCCCTTCTTAGGCCAAATCTGATGAGAGCAATGTTCACTCATTCCCCCCTCATCCGCCCTCTCCCCTCCTCCCACAGAACTGCTTGGTCTTGCCTCCTTTATGCGAGATAATCCACCCCATTCTATCTCTCCTTATCTCCCTCTCTCAGTATGTTCCTCTCTCATCCCTTAATTTGATTTTATTTCTTTTAGATATCTTCCCTCCATCTTCAACTCACGCTGTGTCCTCTCTCTCTCTCTCTCTCTCTCTCTCTCTCTCTCTCTCTCTCTCTCTTTCTCTCTCTCTCTCTCTCTCTCTCTCTCTCTCTCTATATATATATATACACACACACACACACACACACACATAGATATATACATACATACACATTCATCCATATATATACATAAACATATATGTATGCATATTCCCTTCAGCTACCCTAATACTGAGGTCTCATGAATCATACTCGTCATCTTTCCATGTAGGAATGTCAACAAAACAGTTCACCTTTAGTAAGTCCCTTGCAATTTCTTTTTCTTGTTCTTTTTCTTGATTACCTTTTCATGCTTCTCTTGATTCTTCGGGTGAAAATCAAATTTTCTATTCAGTTCTGGTCTTTTCACTGAGAAAGCTCAAAAGTCCTCTATTTTATTGAAAATCCATATTTTGCCTTGGAGCATGATACTCAGTTTTGCTGGGTAGGGGATTCGAGGTTTTAATCCTAGCTCCATTGATCTCCGGAATATCGTATTCCAAGCCCTTCAATCTCTTAATGTAGAGGCTGCCAGATCTTGGGTTATTCTGATTGGGTTTTCACAATACTCAAATTGTTTCTTTCTGGCTGCTTGCAGTATTTTCTCCATGATCTGGGAGCTCTGGAATTTGGTGACAATATTCCTGGGAGATTTCTTTTTGGGATCTATTTGAGGAGGCGATCGATGGATTCTTTCAATTTCTATTTTGCCCTGTGGCTCTAGAATATCAGGGCAGTTCTCCTTGATAATTTCTTGAAAGATGACATCTAGGCTCTTTTTTGGATCATGGCTTTCAGGTACTCCAAGGATTTTTAAATTCTCTCTCCTGGATCTATTTTCCAGGTCAGTGGTTTTTCCAATGAGATATTTCACATTGTCTTCCATTTTTTCATTCCTTTGTTCTGTTTTATAATATCTTGATTGTCATCATAAGTCACTAGCTTCCACTTGCTCCAATCTAATTTTTAAAGTAGTATTTTCTTCAGTGGTCTTTTGGACCTCCTTTTCCATTTGGCTAATTCTGCCTTTCAAGGCATTCTTCTCCTCATTGGCTTTTTGGAGCTCTTTTGCCATTTGAGTTAATCTGTTTTTTAAGGTGTTGTTTTCTTCATTGTATTTTTCAGTATTTTTTGGGTCTCCTTTAGCAAGTCATTGACTTGTTTTTCATGGTTTTCTTGCATCCTTCTCATTTCTCTTCCCAATTTTTCCTCTACCTCTCTAACTTGCTTTTCCAAATCCTTTTTGAGCTCTTCCATGGCCTGGGACCAGTTCATGTTTTTCTTGGAGGTTTCTGTTGTAGGCTCTTTGACTTTATTAATTTCTTCTGTCTGTATGTTTTGGTCTTCTTTGTCAACAAAGAAAGAATGCAAAGTCTGAGACTGAAACTGGGTGCGTTTTCGCTGCCTGGCCATATTCCCAGCCAACTAACTTGACCTTTGAGTTTTTCAGTGGGGTATGACTGCTTGTAGACTACAGAGTTCTATGTTCCACGTTTGGGGGGGAGGTGCCAGCTCTGCCACACCAGCACTGCTCCTTCCCCAAGAACCCCCAACCCAGACTGGGCTTAGATCTTCAGCAGGCTGTGCACCCCTGCTCTGATCCGCCACTTAATTCCTCCCACTTTGTGGGCCTGGAGCCAGAAGCAGCAACAGCTGTAGCTGCCCCACCTCCACTGCCCCCAGGGCTGGAAGCCGAACCTCGAACTCCTTCCACTCCCGCAGCTTTTCCCACTAACCTTCTCCGCAGTCTTTGGTGTTTGTGGGTTGAGGAGTCTCATAACTGCTGCAGCTTAATGATTTAGGGCGCTATGGCCCCCCTCCGCCCGGCTTCTGGTCTGGATTGTCCAAGTCTTTCAGGTTGGCTTCTGCTCCACTCTGTTCCCAGCTTCCAGCTCCCAGCTCCCAGCTCCGTGTGGGATAGACCTCACCCAGAGACCATCCAGGCTGTCCTGGGCTGGAGCCCTGCTTCCCTCTGCTGTTTTGTGGGTTCTGCCATTCTAGAATTGGTTCAGATCCATTTTTTTATAGGTTTTTGGAGGGACTCGGTACGGAGCTCATGCTATTCCCTGCTTACCAGCCGCCATCTTGCCTCCGCCCCCCGGAACTCAAAATCTTATAAAAGTGAATGTTCAAAACTATTTTTGTATCGAATTGGGAAAAAATAAGGTAATATTAAGTGGAGAAAAAGAAGAAAATTTGCACTAGATGTGTCTCTAAATATACACATCTCATTTTTCCTTTGTGTTACTGCCATTCTGCTTTGCTCATAGAGTGCAGCACCTTATTTGATGGGGTTTCACATCCTGAGTTGCCCTGTGTCCGCATCTCCCATGTAACAATGGATACTAAAGCTCTTCAAAGAAACCCTGATAACGTCCTTGCGCCACTTTTTCTGACCTCCTTGTGAACCATTGTCTTGTGCAAGTTCTTTATGAGATAGTCTTTTAGATAAATGTTCATTTGGCATGCAGGCCATGTGGCCAGCCCATTTGGAATTTCACTTTTTGCAGTAGAGTTTGAATACTTGGCTTTTCATCTTGAGAAAGGACCACAGCGTCAGTACTTTATCTTGCCAGGTGATCTTCAGAATCTTTCTAAGACAATTCAAATAGAAGCGATTCAGTTTTATGGCATGGTGCTGGTAGGCTATTTAGGTTTCACAGGCATACAACAATGAAGTTGGCACAACATCTCTGTAGATTTTCAGTTTGGTAGGCAGCCTAATACCTGTTCTCTCCCACACTTTATTTTGGAGCCTCCCAAATGTGCAGCTAGCTCTTGTCATATGTGGATCCATCTCATAATTTATGGGGAATCCTTGGAAAGCATATTGCCAAGGTAACCCTAATAAAAATTTACTCATGGACTTTACTATAGCAGCAAAGCCTGCAGCAAAGTGGAGGCATTTGTTTTTGTATTTGTTTTATTTTAATTTAGTAGCTGAGTTGCCCTTTCATTTTTTACATCCTTCTCTCCCATTTCATTTCAGTCTCTCCATCCAGTTAGTAAGAATTGCACTTCCCAGAATACCTTGCTATTCATAGAAGGTTACTTGAAGATACTGTGTTTGTTTTATTTTTCTTAAGTAGGGAATCACCATGAGTGATGCATGCATCTCCAAAGGAGGAAGTCAGAGAAAGAATATGTCATTATAAATATGTGAATTTCCATGGCATCCTTAACTGGCTCATGATCCAAGGTAAATCACACTAGAAACTTGTCCAATTCCAATATTTTTATAAAGACAATGTCTAGCTGCAATCAATTATAATTATGAAAATCCCTAACAGGAATAAGTCACAAATTGACAAGATAAACGAAAAGGAGAATGAGCAGACCCCTCCGCCTTTGGAGGAGAAAATCAACCAACCAATAAACTTTTATTTAGCCCCTACTGTGATCCAGGCATCATACGATGCCTTAATTAAGTGTTTCATCTGAAGGCCATTAAATACATCAGCTAAGAGAATCACCTCTTTCCCAGAATTTCCTTGCTGACTAAATATACAGTGTCAGTAGTGCCCAAAAGTTTTGTGACTGAGCTAATCACCTCAATCCCTGATCTGTATATCTTTGGGTGGGGAGAGAAAATAAACAGCTTTGCATATTTTTATAATTTTACTTAAAGTTATCCTTCAATGTAGGAATTTCCACATCAAAATTCTGAAACAACACTTTTGTGCTTGTTTTCCATAAACTTTTCCCTAGTGTATTGTCATGTAAGGAAAGTGAGTAGTTGAAAAGATGCTCTTGTGCAACTTCTGATACTCTTTCTCAAAACCATCTGTGTCACTGTATGGAAAGGGCATGCGTAATCACAGAGCATGGGCCACCAGGAATCAAGCTGCCTTCCTGTACCTGTTCAAACAACCTATCAAGAAGCAACTCTCCTGTTGATGCCACTGTTCCTAATTTTGCTCTTGCTATTTAAACTAGATTTGATGTTAGGCTCAATTTATTTTTCATCCTACAACAGCAAGCTAAACTGCACAGTGGGTAGATTGTTAGATTGGAGTCAGGAAAACCTGAGTTTAAATCCTATCTCAAATACTTATTATTTATGTGAACATAGGCAAGTCTCAATATCTGTAACTTTAAGATAGTTCAGTAAAAATGTGAAAAATAATAGCACCTACTTCCATGGGTCATTGTGAAAACTGAGTGTTACATATTTAACAATGATTATCCAGGACCTTAGTGCCTAGGAGCTAGGTATGTTGCATTTTACTCTTTTCTGAGAAGGTTTTTCATTGCCATTAAATAGATGTGCTGTGTCTAAGATCTCTGCTGTTGGCTCCAACCCCCACTAATGTTGTTTCCCCAATTTTAGGAGGACTCTAGTTCTACTTAACCACTTAATAGATTAGTTTTTAGAAAGGAATATTTATTTAAAGATACAGTGATAACAAACATATAAACATTCTCACACCTGGGTGATTACCCCTTACCACCTCATTCCCTTTATCATTCTTTTTAACTCTGGGAAAGGAAAAGTAAAGGGAATTAATTTTAAAGCTTAGTTCAATTTCTACATTGTATAATCCCAATTTCCAAGTTCAAAGTCTTCTTCGGGTTCTTAGGGCTTCTCTGTTGGGGCTGGCTGGAATGTGGCCTGAAATCCTGGCTCCAAGGTTACTATGGCTCAGTTTTCCCATCTACTGTTGATTCCATTGCCGAAACCTATAAATGAAAAGAACAGATGAAATTGAACAGAACAAAAAAAAAACACTCTAAGCTCAAGCGCATTTGGGGGGAGGGGCACAAGGAAAAAAGGGTGAAGGCACCAAGACAGTTAATGGCACCCGTGCTATGGGTGAACCTAGCCTTCACTCTTGTGGAACCCAAAGAGAGTGTCCCAGTATGGCAGCTTTTAAAGACTGTTTTGGCTATGCAGACTATTGAAAGAGTCTCGCTCCACCTACAAGGTAGGGGAAAGTGGAGTCTCTTTTGCCAGAAGCTGGTCCCTCCTTTGTAGGTGACCTGGGCATTTTTAGCAAAGCCTGCACAAAACATATGTAATGTCAACTGCAATTCGTAATATCCTATAAAGAGGATTGTTGCTGTTGTTGGGCCAGAATGTACAATAGTAAAACACAGGTACTGTATTCCTATGTTGAAAAGTATAAATATGTTCCAGCAATCTTAAAATACAACATACAATGTCTGTCTCAGGATTGCTGCCTTGTCTAGATAGCATCACAGAGAAACATCAATTTTCTGACTGGATGGTTAAGTTAAAAGTAAATTTTCTGAAGAAATATGAGGTTTTCTGGAATAATTCTGCAGTGTCAACAGAATCTTAATAATCAAAAATTCAATTATTTATCTTGGCTTTTGTTTTAGTTTGGGTAGGGTTTTTTGGTATCCAAGAAGGTATTTTCCCCCTGGATATTACTGCTTCAAGGGAGAAATGCAGTTACTTGAAAGATCAGTTCAGATCTTATCTTTCAGTCAGTGATAATATAATTTAGAAGCATGATTCTGAATTTATCAACTGCCTATCAACTCATTTACTTAATTCATTAACTAAAACATGGTCCAATAGTACAAGAAAATTGGGAGTAGTATTCTAGAGAAGAAAAAATGATCTAAACAATTTACCTTAGAGTACTAAAAATTGTTTCATTGTTTTTTGTGGGGGTTGTTTTTGCTTTATACAGCATTACCACTTTCGAATTTCTAATCTCCTTCCCCCAAATCATCCTTTGTAAAACTGAAAAACAATGAAGCAAAGATCATCTGTCATGGAGGCTATGTCTGACAGCATATGCAGTGCTCTACATCCATAGTTCAATACTTGAAAACCGAATTAGTTATATTTTATATGGATTCTAATGCTTATTTAATGTTGTTTTCATTTACATAGCTATAATCATTGCGTGTATCCTTCTTCTGCTTCTGCTTTCATTGATCTATGTTAGTTCATACAATCCTTTCAGTAATTATTTCTTACTGTATAAGATTATTCTATTTCATTAAAAGGCTGCATTTTCCAGCAAATCTACAATCAATGACCATCTACGTTGTTATTATGTTTGATTTTATTTTACTATTATAAAAATGATGCAATGCATATTTGGTTATAAATGGAAGAATTATTTTAATTGTGAACATTTTCAATGTTTATGACTATTAGTATCATGAGAGATCCAAAGGATTTTGAGTGTTTGTTGACTTTTCTGAAAAATTCCGAATTTTTCCCAAAATAAGACTGAGTCACAATCTAACAAACAATGGTGTATTAGTGTGCATGACAGCATACATTCCTTCCAATACTGATGTTTCCATTTCTGTTTCACTACACTAATTTGTTTGGTACATGGAGAAACTCCAGAATTATTTTCATTTGCAATGTTTCTTAGAAATTTTTATTACTAAAAATGAACTTTCTATCGAAGTTAATCTACTTGTCCAGTGCCATACTAATCATAACATCAAAATGTATTTTATAGAGCTAGACAAAATAATAATAAGATTTATCTGGGAGAATAAAAGGTCAAGAATATCAAGGAAATCAATGAAAAAAGATGGGAAGGAAAATAGCCTAGCCATCCCAGAACTCAAAACATATTATAAGATGATCATCATCAAAATAATGTTCTACTGGCTAAGAAATAGAGTGATAGATCACTGGAATAAATTAGATACACAACACACAGTAGTAAATGACCATCATAATCTAGTGTCTGAAAAAATGCAAAGATCCAATTTTATTGGATGAGACCTCACTAGTAGACAAAAATTTCTGGGAAAACCGGAAAGCAGTTTGGCAGAAGCAAGATATAACACAACACCTTGCACTGTATACTCAGATAATGTCAAAGTGTGTACCTGATTTAGACATAAAGAGTAATATCATAAGTAAATTAGGGGAACATGGTATATTTTACCTGTCAGATCTATGGATAAGGAAAGTATTTATAACTACACAAGAGAAAGAGCATTACAAAATATAAAATGAATGATTTTGAGTACATTAAATAAAAAAAAAAGTTTTTTGGGGTGGAGCCAAGATGGCAGCTGGAAAGCAGTGACTTAATTAAGCTCTCCCCCAGGTCTCTCCAAACACCTGTTTGAGAAATCAAGCTATTATAAAACAGAACCAAAGGAATGAAAGAATGGAAGACAATGTGAAATATCTCATTGGAAAACCCACTGTCCTGACTGGACAGGAGAGAAAATTTAAAAATTATCGGACTACTTGAAAGCCACGATCAAAAAAAGAGCCTAGATATCATCTTTCAAGAAATTATCAAGGAAAACTGCCCTGATATTCTAGAGTCAGAGGGTAAAATAAAAATTGAAAGAATCCACTGATGGCTTCCTGAAAAAGATCCCAGAAAGAAAATTCCTAGCAAACAATTTGAAAATTGTGGAAACACAATCAGGATAACACAAGAACCAGCAGCTTCTACATTAAAGGATCGAAAGGCTTGGAATATGATATTCTGGAGGTCAATGAAGCTAGGATTAAAATCAAAAATCACCTACCAGCAAACCTGAGTATCATGCTCCAAGGCAAAATATGGATTTTCAATAAAATAGGGGACTTTCAAGCTTTCTTAGTGAAAAGACCAGAGCTGAATAGAAAATTTGACTTTCAAACACAAGAATAAGGGGAAGCATGAAAAGGTAAACAAGAAAGAGAAATCATAAGGGACTCCCTAAAGTTGAACTGTTTTGTTAACATTCCTATATGGAAAGATTATGTGTGTAATTCATGAGATCTTGGTATTAGGGTATCTGAAGGGAATATATATATATATATATATATATATATATATATATATATATATATATATATATAGACAGAGGGTACAGGGTGAGTTGAATATGAAGGGATGATATCTAAAAAAATAAATTAAATTAAGGGATGAGAGAGGAATATATTGAAAGAGGGAGAAAGGGAAAGATAGAATGGGGTAAATTACCTTGCATAAAAGTGTCAAGAAAAAGCAGTTCACTGGAAAGGAAGAGGGGGTAGGTGAGGGGGAATGAGTGAATCTTGCTCTCATTGGATTTGACTTGAGGAGGGAATAGCATACACACTGAATTGGGTGTCTTACCTTATAGGAAATAAGGGGGAAGGGGATAAAAAAGGGAGGATTATAGAAGGGAGGGCAGTTAGGGGGAGAAGGTAATCAAAAGCAAACACTTTCAAAAAGGAACAAGGTCAAGGGAGAAAATTGAATAAAAGGGGACAGGATAGGAGGGAGGAAAATGTAATTAGTCTTTCACAACATGAGTATTGTGGAAGGGTTTTGCATAATGATACACATGTGGCCTGTGTTGAATTGCCTGCCTTCTTAGGGAGGGTGGGTGTGGAGGGAAGAGGAGAGAAAATTTGGAAAGCAAAGTTTTAAAAGCAGATGTTCAAAAAAAGTTGTTTTTGCATGCAACTTGGAAATAAGATATACAGGAAATGGGGCATAGAAATGTATATTGCCCCACAAGAAAGTAAAGAAAAAGGGGATTGGGGGGAGTGGGGTGACAGAAAGGAGGGATGAGTGGGTAATGTGGCAATCAGAATATATGCCGTCTTGGAGTGGGGGGGGGGAGGATAGAAATGGGGAGAAAATTGGTAACTCAAAATCTTGTGGAAATCAATGCTGAAAACTAAAAACATTATATAAATAATAAAATATTTTTTAAAAAAAGTTTTTGCACAAACAAAACCAGTACAGCCAAAACTAGAAATAAACTAGAAAACTGGAAAAAAAATCACAGCCAATTTTTTTGTTGAAGGCCTTATTTCTCAAAAATATAGAGAATTGGATCAAATTTCTAATACATTATATCCCAATTGATAAATGGTCAAAGGATATGAAATGGCAGTTTTAATAAGAAGAAACCACAGCTATCTTTAGTGTTTTAAATGACTATTGATTAGAAAAATGTTACTTAAAACAGCTTTGAGGTATCACCCCCAGACAAAGGGAAAGGACAAACGTTGGAGGGCATGTAGAAAAGCTGAGAAGCTAATGCACTGTAGGTGGAGCTGTTTACTGATCCAACCGTTCTGGAGAGCAATTTGGTTAAGTATGCATATCCTTTTCATCCAGCAAAACTATTGCTAGGTCTATATCCCAAAGAGATTAAAAAAGAGGGTGGAAAGAAAAAGGAGAGACGCATACAAAAACACTTATAGTTGTTCTTTTTATGTGACTAAGCATTATAAATCAAGGAGATACTTATCAACTGGAGAGTGGCTGAACAAGTTGTGGCATGTGAATGTATTGTGCTATATGAAATGATGAGCATGCAGATTTCAGAAAAAAAATCTGGAAAGACTTACATGAACTGATGCAAAGTGAAGTGACCAGAACCAGGAGAACATTGTACATAGTACAATGGCAAAGAATTAGAAATTGAGGGGATGCCCATCATTTGCAGAATAAATGAACAAGCTATGGTATATGAAAATATTATGTTATTGTGCTATAAGAGCAGAATGTTTTCAGAAACACCTGAGAAGACATATCTGGACTGACACAGAGGGAAGTGAACAGAAGCAAAACATTGAACATGGTAATAGTAATATAGTACAAGTCTCAAGTATGAATGACAGCAATAAAATGATCCTAGAAAATTCCAAAGGACTCACAAAAAAATGCTATCCATCTCCAGAGAAGGCACTGTTGGAGTGTGAATATATATTAAAGCATACTTTTTTACTACCTCTATTTTGGGGTTTTTTGCCTGTTTTCTTTACAATATGGCTAATATGGAAATATGTTTTACACTTAAGTAAGTGTATAACCAATAGAAATTCATTTGCATAATGAAACAGGGAGAAGGGGATTGAGGGAGAAATAGAATTTGGAACTTGTATTTTTTCATGGGACTTTATTTTTTCCCCAGTTAAATGTCAACAAAATTTTTAGCATTCATTTTTACAAGATTTTAAGTTCCAAATTTTTCTTTCTCCCTCCTTTCCCTCCCAAATACTGAAAATGGTAGCAATTTGGTATAGTTCATACATGTGCCATCATGTGAAAAAAAAAGATTTCCATATTAATTACAGTTGTGAAAGAAGAAAGAAATCAAAAGGAAAAATAAATCATAAGAAAGAATAAAGTAACTGGAAAAAATATTCTTTGATCTGCATTCAGAGTCCATCAGTTCTTTATCCGGATATGGATAGTATTTTCCTTTGGGAGTCCTTTGTACTTGTCTTAGATCATTATGTTGCTGAGTAGAGCTGCATCATTCGTAGTTGATCATCACTTAATGTTGCTGATGATGTGTACAATGTTTTCCTGGACCTTCTCATTTCAATTTGCATCAGTTCATACAAGCTTCTCTAAGGATTTTCTGAAATTTGAGTGTTCATCATTTCTTATTGCACAATAGTATTCCTTTACATTCACACACCTCATATTCCACAACTTGTTCAGCCATACTCTAACTGATGGGCAAAACCCCAATTTCCAAAATTTTGCCACCATGCAAAGGGGAGCTATTAATATGTTTTGCACATATAAGTTCTTTGCCCTTTTCTGCGATCTCTTTGGAATACAGACTTAGTAGTGGCATTGCTGCATCAAAGAGTCAGCACAGTTTAGTTGCTGCTTGGGAATAGTTCCAAATTGCTCCACAGAATGGCTGGATCATTTCACAACTCTGCAAATAGTGCATTAGTGTCCCAATTTTTCTTACATTTTCTACAACATTTATCATTTTCCTTTTTTGTCATACTAGCCAATCTGATAGGTCTCCAAATTGTTTTAATTTGCATTTCTCTAATCAAAAGTGATTTAGAGCACTTCTTTCACCTCCATGGAGAGCTTTGATTTCTTCATCTAAAAACTTCCTGTTCATATCCTTTGACCATTTATCAATTGGGTAATGGCTTTTATTCTTGCAAAGCTAACTCAGTTCTCTACATATTTGAGAAATGCAGCTTGTATTGGAGACACTTCCTGTAAAGATTATTTCTCAGCTTTCTGCTTTCTTTCCACTACTGGCTACATTGGCTTAGCTTGTATAAAAGGTTTTTTTTTAATTTAATATAATCAAATTATCTACTTTGCATTTTGTAATGCTCTGTAACTGTTGTTTGGTCATAATTCTTTCCATCCTCATAGACCTGACAGATAGACTATTGCTTACTCTTCTAATTTGCTTATGCTGTCTCCCTTTATGTCTAAATCATGCCAAAGGTCTGTTGTATCTAATTTTTCTAATATTCTATTTACCTCCTTAGTTTCTTTCTTGTTTATTTTCAGTTGGATTTGAGTTCTGAGAGGAGAGAGTTGAGGAGTCCCACTACTATAGTTTTGCTGTCTATTTCTTCCTTTAATTAACTGATTTTTTTTTCCTTTAAGAATGTGGATGTTATTCCACTTGGTGACTATATGTTCAGTATTGATATTGCTTCATTATCTAAGTTAACTTTTAGCAAGATGTAGTTTCTTTCCTTATCTCTTTTAATTAGGTCTATTTTTGCATTCACTTTTGCTGAGATTGTGATTATTACCTCTGTTTTCTTTTTACTTTAGCTGATGCATAATAGATTCTTCTCCAGCCCCTTACCTTTACTCTGTGTGCATCTCTCTGCTTCAAGTGAGTTTCTTGTAAACAATGTATTATAGGATTCTGGCTTTTGATCCACTGTGCTATTTTGTAGGAGAGTTCATCAAAGTCATATTCATGGTTATTATTACTACCTGTGTATTTCCTTCCATCCTATTCCTCCTCCTTTTTGATCTGTCCCTTGTTTGGTTAGATAGATTTCCATATTCAATCAATTGTGTATATTATTCCCTCTTTGAACCAATACTGATGAGAATAAGGTTCACACAATTCTCATTGCTCTCCCATCTTCCCCTCCAGTGTAATAGGTCTTTTGCACCTCTTCATGTGAAATAATTTACCCCATTCTACCTCTCCCTTCCTTCTGCCCCCAATGTATTTGTCTTTCTCAATCTTTAACTGTTTTGTGTCATTCCCTCAAATTCACCTTATATCCACGCCCTCTGTCTACACATATTCCTTCTAGCTGTACTATTAGTGATACAGTTTTTAAGAATTACTAGTGTCATCTTCCTATGTAGGGATATAAATGGTATAGCTCTATTGAATCCTTTATGTTGTCTTTTCCCTTTCTACCTCATTATGCTTTTCTTGTGTCTTGATATTAGAGGTCAAATTTTTTGTTTTGTTCTGGTTTTCTTACGAAAACTTGAAAGCCTTCTATTTCTTTGAATGACCATTTTCTCTCTTGATGTAGTATGCTTAATATTGCCAGGTAAGTGATTCTTGGTTGTAGTCCTAGCTCCTTTGCCTTTCAGAATATCATTTTCCATGACTTCCATTCCTTTAATGTTGCAGCTGCCAAGTTCTATGTAATCCTGATTGTGAATCCTCAATAATTGTTTCTTTCTGGCCATTTGCAGTATTTTTCCTTGATCTGATAGTTCTGAAATTTTGCTATAATGGCTCTTGGGATTTTTATTTTTGGATCTCTTTCCTGAGGTTGATTCTTTCAATGTTTATTATTCTCTTTGGTTCCAGGGCAGTATTCCTTGATAATTTCTTGAAAAAAGCTATCCAGGTCCTCCTTTTGATTATGGCTTTCATGTAGTCCAATGATTCTGATATTCTATCTCATGTATCTATTTTCTGGGTTAGTTGCTTTTCCTATGAGGCATTTTACATTTTCATCCATTTTTCATTCTTTTGATTTTGTTAGATTGATTCATTATATCCCATAGAGTCATTAGCTTCCACTTGCCCAATTCTAATTTATAAGGTATTTTTTCCACATTTAGCTTTTGTACTTTCTTTTCCATTTGGCTAATTGTATTCTTAAAAGGAATTGTTTCTTCAGTGGATTTTTGTATCTCCCTTTCCATTTGGCCAATTCTACTTTTTAAGCAGTTTTCTGAGCTGTTGGGTCTTTTCCCATAATTCTCTTGCATCACTCTTGTTTCTTTTCCCATTTTTTGTTCTACTTTCATATTTGATTTTTAAGCTCTTTTTTAAGTTCCTCCATGAGTTCTATCCAGGCTTGAGACCACTATCCATTTTTCTTTGAGGTTTTTCCCATTGGGGTTTTGACTTTTTTGATCTCTTCCAAGTTCGTGTCTTGGTCTTCTCTGTCACCATAATAACTTTTTTTATGGTCAGATTCTTTTTGTTTTTGCTCATCTCTTTTTTTGGTCTTTTTCCTTTCTTTTAAATTTGAGCTCTGTACCTGGGGTGGAAGAGACACTGTCTCAGGCTTCTTATGCTAGGAATTGCAGTCCTTGGCTGTTTACCTGTTTTTGCACTGCTCCCAGGGGAGTCTCATGTTTGGTGTTGTGCTGAAGGAGTAGGGTTGTTGGCATCTGGTGCTGCTAGAGAATGTAGGGGTATGGCAGCCTTTCTGGTGCTGAGCTGGGATCCTAGTGCTGATTTCTGGTGTGTACTGAGGCCCATTGTGGTGTTTCTGCATTCCCCAGGGCTACACTGAAGCATGTGGAGGCCTGGCAACTGGAGGATGCCTGCCTGCCCCATGCCATGTTAAAGCATACTAGAAGATGCTTTCCTGTCCAGGAAGCATGACACATTTTGGGTATATTTTCTAAATTTGTACATCTCCCCTTTATTTTGAGCTACTTCCATTCTGTTTTGCTCATAGAGTACAGCACCTTCTCTTATACGGATACGTCATGCTGAACAGTCCTGTGCCAGTGTCACACAATCAATTCCAAAGTTCTTAAGTGAGACCTTAAGAGTGGCCTTGTATAGCTCCTGCTGACCATCATGTGAATGCTTGCCTTGTGTGAGTTCTTCATAAAATAGTCTTTTTGGTAAGAGTATATTTTGTACATGAACAACATTGGAAGGCTTACCAGAGTTGTGCCCTCAAAAGTAGAGTTTGAATGGCTTGGCAGTTGAGGTCAAGAAAGGACCCCAGTGTCTGGTATCATATCTTGCCAGGTGATCTTTAGAATCTTTCTAAGACAATTCAAAAGGAAGTGATTCAGTTTCTTGGCATGGCTTGGGTATGCTGTGGAAGTTTCACAGGCATACAACAATGAAATCAGCACAATGGCTCTGTAGACCTTCAGTTTGGTAGTCAGTCTAATACCTCTTTTCTCCCACACTTTCCTTCACAGTCTAGATACCACCACCACGCACTTTTGCCTCTGTGTTTAAACTTTATTTTATATAGTATCTTCACTCATGAAAATACAAGCCCTTTGAGGGAAGACACTGTTTATCTTTTATTCACTTGGTTTTTTGTTTGTTTGTTTTGCTAGCTTTTGTATTCCTAGCATTTAGTTCAGTGCCTAGAAAACAACAAGCACTTGATAAATGCTTGTTGACTTAGCTTAGAGATGAACTTAGGCAATTAAGAGGTTAGGAAATGCCCAATATCACATAGCTAGTGTGTCAGAAGTAAAATTTGAACCCAAGTATTCCTGACTTTGAAGCTGACCATCTATGTCCATTGCCATGCTGCTCTTCTCATGGCATTGATAAAAGGAAAATAGTCCTTTTACTGTTTTGGCTTGAAAGAAAAACAAATGGAGAAGTTATGCATGAATTGTTCTAAGCCTCCACAAATTGAATTTTTGGCTACAGCAGGAAAACAATATTGGGATGTTGGTTGCTCTTTAGGGAATGGTTGGTTTATAAACAAAGCAGAATTGCCAATGGTTGGTCATATAACGATCAAGCTTGAAACCTGCAAGTAAATAAATATATGAAGAACTTTCTCTGTTACACAGAATCCCAGGGGTAAGGTGAAACAAAGGGGCATTTAGTCATAGTTTTGATCATGTCTCAACAATATTTTAAAATCCTTACAAACCACTTATTTTCCTACATATGTACAAGAAGTAGAATTTAGAGAAACATAGACTCTTGGAGCTGGAGGAGACCTCAGAAAACATCAAATACAAATGGTACCTGACCAACCTAGTAATCCCCTGACCCATAGTCAAATCTTTTTTTATAGCAAATTTGGGATTTTTTTAATCTACTGATCCTGGAAAATAACCAAAAACATCAAATAAGGATTTTCTTGAGAATATTTTTAGCCTACCCCAATGTCATTTGCCTTCTTTTATTGGGGTCCTTTCCTGCAACACTCATTTCCCTGGAGTTGAACCTATGAACGTATACCTGTTTTCATATTTTTTTTTCTGGAGAAAAATAAAATGAGGTATTTAAAATTAGTCATTCAAAGTCATTGTAATATAGTGGATAGAGTGTCCAACTTGGAGCGGGAAAGATGATTTGGGTTTAACTTCTGTTTATGTCACTTTCTAGGGTAGTTAATGGCTTTTTGTAAAGGACTTAATTTCTACATTCCTTAAGCAATTCCTTAGCAAATATCTCTTAAGTCATATAATAGTTGCAATTTGTGCTGGCAGATGGAATCCCCCACTGAGGTACCCTTCCCCCAACATACACACACACACACACACACACACACACACACACACTCCCAGATCCTTCACAAATTTGCATTATGATTCTGGAATTATCAGGATGTGGAGTTTTCTAAAGTCTATTCAAATGGATTTGACTATCAATGTTCTTCAAAATAAAAGGGTGAGGTAAGAAGGATCTGTGGTAGTGGTAGGAGGCATTGTAACTCCAAACACTTATTCCTTTTGAGGAGAAGCTTTCAAGGAATTAAGTATCCTCTCTTATTTTACTAAGTAAGTACCTACCAAATATATAGCACCAATTATTATATAGCATGCATTTCTGAAGCAAGAGGAAATCACTAAGAGTTTGTGTTATATGTACACAAATATTCTGTTATCCTGAATTCTCACTGGGAAAAAAATTACATTTTTACCTAAAGCCTTTGGCATATCAGGTGTCAAGAAAGGTTAGGCATAACTTAAACACATAAACATCTAAACATGTACACATATATGTACACACATACACACATAGATTCAGCCATTGGGAAATTTCTCCTAACCTCTGTTGTCCTGTCAGTTTCTTAAGCAATGACCTCGGTTTGTGAAGAGGATCACCTCTCCCTCTATACAGGTCTCATGACTCACAGAATAAGCATTTATACTTTGACATTTAACCAGAGTGACATATTCTACCTGTCAAATTAAAAATAGGCTATTTCCACTTTGATATATGTCACACTTAAAAGGAGAGCATGTAGTAGGAGCTTAACAAAAACCTGTTGAATGAATGAATGATGATGATGTCTAGACCTGCTATTTTCTTGATGTATGTAACTTCTCATGTGGAAATTCAACCTACCAATCTAGGTAGGTAATTCTTCTGTAATTTATCATTTGGGAAGGTTCTTTGGCATACTGGGAGATCAAATAACAGTTATGGTTCAAGCATGTCAGAGGAAGGACTTGAACCCTGTGCTACATTTCCAAAGGAATATATATCAGATTTTTTTGAGGGAAATAAGTTTGCTGATTCAACTACTACTACAGTTGAAAGTAGTTGCAGCAATAGTAGTAATGCTAGTACCTTATACGTATATATTATGTAAGAGTTTATAAAGGGTCTTCACATCCATTAATCCATTTGAAATGACAATTTCATCCAACATCTACAAAATAGGAAAATAAGAGATCTTCTTAATGTGTGCAAACCTAAGCAAATAAGAACAGTTCTGCACTTAAGAACCTTTTGTCCTCATTTGTTTGGAAGGTTAATTTTACTCTAGGAATAGTCTCAGTTAGGTGTCAGGATGACTTCCTTATCTCTGCCACTTGAAGATGTCTACCAAGGAAGCAGACCATATTGTAACATAGGGACTTTGAAACTGTTTGTTTTGGACAGCATCAGCTACACTTTAGGTGGCTTATGAATGTGGCAAAAGCAGTATGAGATAGCTGATGGAATCTGGTACTAACTCAGAAACCTTTACTTCAAGTTCCATCTCTGACACATATTACACATGCACCACTAAGCAAGTTGTTCAACCTCACTGAGCCTTACATAGCTTACCTCTAATACTGGAATAATACTTGTAGTATCTATCTGCAGTTTGGAGGAAAGCACTTCTTTGGCTTAACAATACTATAATAGCTATAATAATTGCTAGTATTTATATAACGCTTAATATGTGCCAGGTGCTGTGTTAAGCTCTTTGCAACCACCTCATCTATTCCTCACAGTAGCCCTGGGAGGCATATATTTTCAGTATCTTATTTTACAGATGAAGAAACTGAAGCAAATAGGTTTAAGTAACTTGCCCACAGTCACGTAGCTATTAATTGTCTGCGGCCAGATTTGACCTCCAGTCTTCCTGACTCTAGCTCTAGAATTCTATTCTCAGTGTTACCTAGAAGAAAACACAAGATTTATGTGAATTATCAACAATAATAAGACTACTGAGCAGCACTGCAGACAATGGCACATTACCCTATTGAGCCCCCACCTGACATTAACAGTGACTGAACCACAACCAGTGACATGTACTGAAAGATTTTTTTTAAATAAGCATCAAAATTTTTAAAATACCTTTACAGTAAGATCATGAATCTAGAAGCAATTAAGCAATTTCTGAGTCCTGCTAGACCAATCTACTACTTTCACAAATTAGGAAACTGGGGTTGGTGAAGGTAAAGTGAAATGCCCAAGTTCATACAGGTAATAAATGAGAGAGTTAGGATTTGAACTCACATCTTTTGACCTAAGTGCCAGGACTCTTCCCTCTGTATTATGATGCTTCCATATTTCAATTACAGTTTTTTAAAGGTATACTTCTAAGTTCCAATTAAGATTAAATGGAATTTAATTAACTTTGGTCCAGAGTGGTGGATTGGGGGACATTTTTCTTACAAAAAACTAACGGTTACCTTTTAGATAGTATATGTTTTATCAATATCTGTTAATTGATCCCCAAGTATAGGAGATTTACTTTATTGCATTATTATATCTATTATCTGTTGAAGTTAGCATATATTATGCAACATCACAAACCTAGTCTCTTTATACTCCATTTAAAGCAATAGAGAAAGTTCTCAGTGGTTATTTGAGGTGAAAAGCGGCAAGAGATTACACAAAAATGCTATAAACATTTGGAAGACATTTATGATAAAGTGTTTCTACAGATTTTCAGTTGTCCCTTTTTATTGGGCCATAAGCTATAAAATAATTGCTTGGATTATATTTAAACTGTAATTCAGGCATGAGACATAGCTTTAAAATTACATTCTTAATTATTTGTTACTACAGACATCTCAAAACTGTACGCAAAAGCTTGATTTTATAGACTCTTGCCTTAGATGATGCAGTGTCTCTCCAAGACCCAAACCAACTGACCTCATTTAAAAAAGGCATTTTCCAACTACTAATGTTCTGCTGGTGAGCAAATAAGTGACTGTGCTCCTCCACCTCCTAAGTTAGCCAAATGGTAAATAACCCTAAAGATGCTGAAAACTAGTCTCTAGTTTATTCTTCCTTCTTATTTTGGACTTTATTATATCACCATTAAAAATGCAATTATGTCAGTTACACAAGTGTGATAATAAACAGAAATTAACTGCATGCATTTCATCTCAGCTTGAGTAAGAAAATGATCAAAACATAATTATCTTTATATTTGGAAAATGAATATTAAAAGCAGGAATCTATGAGCAAACACATCACTCAGACAAATGATGGCTGTCTTTCAAAAACAGTACCCACATTAGGGCACGACCTTTATTTTTACAGAAGTTTTTGGTATTTTATGGATATTCAATAGAGAACCAAAAGAATGTTTTCTTGTAAACAAGTCAAGCTTGATCTGAAAATCTTGCTAATTAAAAATAAGAAAAAAATCTATGGTTGCCTCCTGGTTATATTAAATTATTGAGACATAGAGGCATCAAAACAATACAAAGGAAAAGCTCTCAAAACTAAAATAAAATTTGAGCAACACAATTAATTTGTGTTATTATGATAATTCTAAAATAGAAATATTTTACCACAACCCACTCAAAATTTTGTCAACCATTAGCTGTCCCAATACTCCCTTCATACCTTCCTCCATAAACCATTTTCTTATATAGAGAGGAGGAAAATAGACTAGATTTTTCTCAAGTAAGGGGGTATGGATAATTCTCCAATACAAATTAGGTTATACAATCCTTTAATAAGCATTCAAACTTCTTAAAACTTGTAATGCTGGTGATATTTATCAATAAAATATTTTCCAAATAGTGAGTACACAAGTGTACCATAACAGGCAATCAGTCAAAGTTTAATATTAATGTCAAATTAATTACATAGAATTTGATTCAAAAGCCATTGTTGGTTTATTATTTTTAAAACACCTAGTCCGGCATTGAGGGTGATAAAATGTGGCCCCTGTCTTTCAATTAAGACAGAAAATATTTTGCTTATAAAATCAAGACCAGGATCTTGGAGGATATGAAAGAATTTTAATTGACCTTGGTAAAACTGGTAACATGATTAGAAACAAATGTGTTATAAACTGTGAGATTTCAAGAAGGAGATAGACACACACACACATACACATAAATGGGGGAACACAACTAGAACCAATCCTAATTGGTTGTGAACAATCACATTAACTGTTTTGACTGATAATTGAAACTTTTTAAAAATTTAAGTCTATTTACATTTGACTGTCTTTGAGAGATTTGATGGCTTTGTTTATTTGCTTTAGGCAAACTTCCCTGCCTCAATTTAAGATGAGTTCCCACCCAATCAGGAGTTATTAATGACTACCTCAGGGAAAAAACTAAAAACATGACATTCAGAAGCATGGGAGATGAAGCTACATTCCATTATGAATAAAATCCAGATAATTAGGACTGATTGTCTAAAGGAGGGAATGCCCATCTAGCAATCTCATTTGTCCGAGTTCCCCTTCCAGGAGAATCCAACTTACACAATGAGCTCTATTTTAACCTTTGCTACCTTGTCCTAATCATAGATAGTCTCTCATTTATCTCCCCAAACAACAACATTCAGTTTAAAATGCACACTATTTTCATTTTAATGACTTCTAACAAACAACTCTTTGGTCAATGATTATGTCTTCATTTCTCCCCTCACAATCCTGACCCCCAACAATTATGATGTTAAGAAGCATCAATCATCTCTCAGCTGATGTTGAGATGAGGTTTCACTTCCTAACACCGTGAATATGAAAGTGAAAAGCACATAGGGGTAGATTGTGCTTTCCTCCCACTTGTCCACTGAAAGTAAAAGATATAGAAAAGAAAAACATAATTTGGGAAATGATTAACTGGTTAGAAAGGGAGTGTTTGAGGACTGGATCCAGATTGCTGGGTCCAGGCTTGCAAACTGTATAGCTGACAGACACTTAGCCAGATTTGCCACTCACCTAACACAGGCTGGCATGAAAGCATTTGTCAGGTGTCTTATAAATCTAATTAAAGACAGTTAATCTATAAATGATAGGGGAGCAAGAAGACTGTTTATGTATATCAAGTTTGATAATACAGAGTCTAACCACAGATAAAAACAGTCCACAAATTCACCAAAGACAAAATCTGAGGCAGGAAAGAGTAGTAAACCCCACAGTCTCAAGTGTCCAAAGTTCAGACAACAAATGCAAGGAACTATATTTCCAGATACTCAGGGGGAAACGTTATAAATTTAACTCCATAGGTGTCACTGAGACAGAGTGGTAGGAAACCCTTGACTTGACTATTGCTCCAGACAGACATCTTTTATTCAAAATAAAAGTGTATGTCAAAGAGAGAAGTTGAGTGGTGTTGTATACTAAAAAGGTACATAGTATACTTGAATGAGGATTTCCCGAAATGGGGGGTGGGGGTGTGGTTTGGATAAATAACATAGCAGAGAAAAAGAGAAATGAATTTTTTCATTGGTAAATAATACAGTTCACCTTGGTAGAAAGAAGAAAAATAGGTGAAGAGTTTGGTGAGTAGATTAAGTCTGACACAAAGACAGGAAATAACAATGACAGGGGACTTCATTGTTCAGATATAGATTGACCTTTTCTGCTCTTCTCTCTGTCTCTGTCTCTCTGTCTCTGTCTTTCTCTCTCTCTCTCTCTCTCTGTCTCTCTCTCTCTCTCTCTCTCTCTATCTATCTATCTATCTATTTTCCTCTGTCAAAACAGTGAAGCTATTAATATATTGATTGGACTTAGTTATAATTTCACTCATCAAATTGTGAAAGAACAAAGAAGGGAAAATGCTATTCTGTATGTGATTCTTAATGAAAGGAAAAGTCTTGTTGCTGGGGTGGAAATGTTAGGGACCTCTTCTGGGAATGAGTGACTATCCCATCCTAGAGTTTGTGATAGAGAAGAAAAGAAAAATCTGTGGTAAATTTGGCATGAAAAGATTTGGGAAAGCAGATTTCAGACGAAAAATATGTGGATCTCATGGAGTAAAATACTTCAGAGGGAGTCAGCACAGGAGCAATTAGAGATGCTCAAGAACAAAAATTTGAAGACAAAATTCCAGTGATTAGGAAAAATGGGAAATGTCTTGAGAGATTAGTACGAAAAAAAGGCCAGGAAAATCAACAAGCAACTTATATATTTTTTTAATTTTATTTTTTAATAAATTTATTTTTTATTCTTAGTTTACAACACACAGTTCCATAAGTTTTTTGGGTTCCAAATTTTCTCTCCCTCCCACTGCACCCCCCAACCCCCTCGAGACAGCATGTAATCCAATGTAGGTTCTACATATACCTTCAGATTGAATTTATTTACATAATAGTCCAGTAGTAATGAAGAATTATAAGCAATGGAATGAATCATGAGAAAGTAGAAACAAAAGCAAAAAAGAAGGAAAAAAGAGCAAAAGGTTTGCCTCAATATGCATCAGACTCCATAATTCTTTCCCTGGATGTGCATAGCTTTTTCTATCATGAATCTTTTGGAGCTTTCTTTGAACCTTGCATTGAGGAGAGAAGTCATGTCTATCAAAGTTAGTCCTTACAGATACCATGTGTCTGTAATAGAGTATAATGATCAGCTGCTTCTGTTCTTCTCACTCAGCATCAGTTCATATATGTCATTCCAGGTTATAATGAAGTCCTTCTGCTCCTCATTTCTTATAGCACAATAGTATTCCATTACATTCATATAAAATTTGTTTAGCCATTCCCCAGCTGATGGGCATGCCCTTGATTTCCAATTCTTTGCTAACACAGAAAGAGCTGCTATAAATATTTTGCACATATGGGTTCCTTTCCCACTTGTATGATCTCTTTGGGATATAGCCCTAGGAGTGATATTGCTGAGTCAAAGGGTATGCACATTTTATAACCCTTTGGGCATAATTACAAATTGCTGTCCAGAATGGCTGAACCAGTTCACAACTCCACCAGCAGTGTAATAGTGTTCCAATTTTGCCACACCCTCTCCAGCATTCATTATTTTCCTGTTTTGACATGTTAGCCAATCTGACAGGAGAGATGTTGTATCTAAGAGTTGTTTTGATTTGCATTTCTCTAATCAATAGTGATTTAGAGCATTTTTTCATATGCCTATAGATATCTTTAATTTTGTCCTCTGAAAGCTTCCTGTTCATATCCTTTGACCATTTCTCAACTGAGGAATAACTTGTATTCCTATAAATTTGGTTTAATTCCCAGTATGTTTTAGATATGAGATCTTTGTCAGAGAAACTGGTTGTAAAGATTTTCCCCCACTTTTCTGCTTCCCTCCTAATTTTTGTTGCATTGGCATTTTTTATACAAAACTTTTCAATTTAACATAATCAAAATGATCCATTTTGCATTTTGTAACACTCTATATCTCTTGTTGGGTCATGAATTCTTTGCTTTCCCATAAATCTGATAGGTAAATTATTCCTTGCTCTCCCAAATTGCTTATAATATCTGCCTTTATTCCTAAGTCATGAACCTATTTTGACTTTATTTTGGTATAAGGTGTAAGATATCGGTCTATGCCCAGTTTCTGCCATACCATTGTTCATTTTTCCCAGCAGTTTTTGTGAAATATTGAATTCTTAGCCCAGAAGCTGGATTCTTTGGGTTTGTCAAAGAGTAGATTGCTATAGTCAGTGACTTCTGCATCTTGTGTACCTAACCTACTCCACTGATCCACCACTCTGTTTCTTAGCCAGTACTGGATAGTTTTGATAACTGCTGCTTTATAGTACAGTTTAATATCTGGTATGGCTAGGCAACCTTCCCTAGGTTTTCTTTCCATTAATTTCCTTGATATTATGGACCATTTGTTCTTCCAGAAGAACCATGTTATTATTTTATCCAGCTCTGTATAATAAATTTTTGAATGGTATGGCACCAAATAAATTAATTTAGATAAAATTGTCATTTTTATTATATTAGTTTGGCCTAACCATAAGCAATTAATGTTTTTCCATTTACTTATATCTGACTTTATATGTGAGAAAAGTGTTTCATAATTGTGTTCATATAGGCCCTGGGTTTGTCTTGTCAGGTAGACTCCCAAGTATTTTATGTTGTCTACAGGAACTTTAAATGAAATTTCTCTTTCTATCTCTTGCTGTTGGGCTTTGTTAGTAATGTATAGGAATGTTGAGGGTCTATGTTATATCCTGCAACTTTGCTAAAGTTATTTATTATTTAAGTAGTTTTTTACTTGATTTTCTAAGGTTCTCTAAGTAAATCATCATATCATCTGCAAAGAGTGATTACTTACTTCTTTGCCTATTCTAATTCCTTCAATTTCTTTTAATTCTCTAATTTCTAAAGCTAACATTTCTAGTAACAAATTGAATAGTAGGGGTGATAATGGGCATCCTTGTTTCACTCCTGATCTTATTGGGAATGGATCTAGCTTATCCACATTGCATATACTGCTTACTGATAGTTTTGAGTAGATGCTACTTATTTTATTCCTATGCTTTCTAGTGTTTTTAATACGAATGGGTGTTGTATTTCATCAAAAGATTTTTCTTCATCGATTGAGATAATCATATGGTTTCTGCTAGTTTTGTTGTTGATACGATCAATTATGCTGATAGTTTTCCTAATATTGAACTAGCCTGGAATAAATCCTGCTTGGTCATAGTGCATTATTCTCCTGATAAGTTGCCGCAATCTTTTTGCTAGTATTTTATTTAAAAATCTTCCCATCGATATTCATTAAGGGAATTGCTCTATACTTTTCTTTCTCTGTTTTGACTTATCTTGGCTTGGGTATTAGCACCATATTTGTGACATAAAAGAATTTGGTAGGACTCCTGCTTTACCTATTTTCCCATGTAGTCTATAAGTATGGGTATTAATTGCTCTTTAAATGTTTGATAGAATTCATATATAAAACTATCTGGCCCTGGAGATTTTTTCCTAAGGAGTTCATTGATGGCTTGCTTAATTTCTTTTTCTGAGATGTCGTTATTTAGGTATTTTTCTTCCTCTTCTGTTAACCTGGGCAATTTATATTTTTTGTAAATATTCATCCATTTCCCTCACGTTGTAACATTTATGGGCATACAATTGGGCAAAATATTACCTAATTATTGTTGCAATTTCCTCTTTGTTGGAAGTGAATTCAACTTTTTCATTGTTGATACTGGTTTATCAATTTTATTGTTTTTTTTCATAAAAACAGCTCTTACTTTTACCTATTAGTTTAATAGTTTTCTTGATTTCAATTTTATTAATCTCTCCTTTGATTTTCAGTATTTCTAATTTGGTATTTAATTGGGGATTTTCAATTTGTGCTCTTCTAGTTTTTTCATTTGTCTGCCCAATTCATTAAACAACTTTTTCTCTATTTTATTCATGTAAGCATTTACAGATACAAACTTCCCCTAAAAACTGCATTTGCTGCATCCCATAAGTTTTGGTATGTTGTCTCACTATTGTCATTCTCTTGAATGAAGTTATTAATTGTTTCTATGATTTACTCTTTGACCTACTCATTCTTTGGGATTAGATTATTTAGCTTCCAATTATTTTTTTTTAGTTTATCTTTCCATTTATTACAAATATGTTTAATTGCATCATCATGTGAAACAGATGTATTGAATATTTCTGCCTTTCTGCACTGCATGTTGAGGTTTTTATGCCCCATTACATGGTCAATTTTTGAGTATGTGCCATGTGCAACTGAGAAAGAGGTATGTTCCTTTTTATCCCCATTCAGTTTTCTCCAGAGGTCTGTCATATCTGCCTTTTCTAAAATTCTATTCACCTCTTTAACTTCTTTCTTGTTTATTATGTGGTTAGATTTATCAAGTTCAGAGAGGGGGAGGTTGAGGTCCCCCACTACTATAGTTTTATTGTCCATTTCTTCCTGTAAGTCCCTTAACTTCTCCTCTATACATTGGTATGCTATACCATTTGGTGCATATATGTTAAATATAGCTATTGCTTCACTGTCTATGGTGCCTTTCAGCAGAAAGCAGTGTCCTTCCTTATCTCTTTTAATTAGATCTATCTTTCCTTTTGCTTTGTCTGAGATTAGAATTGCTACCCCTGATTTTGTTTTTACTTTAGCTGAAGCATGATGTATTCTACTCCAGCCTTTTACCTTTACATGTTATAGGATTATGGCTTTTAATCCATTCTGCTATCCACCTCCATTTTGTGGGAGAGCTGATCCCATTCATGTTCACAGTTATGATTACTATCTGTGTCTTTTTCTCCATTCTATTCTCCCCCCTGTCCTGTTTATGCTTTTGTTTCTCCCTTCTCCTTTCCACTCCTCAAGAGTTTTGCTCTTGACCACCATCTTCCTCAAATTTTTCTCCCTAATGACACTCCTCCCTTATCTTACCCTTTTTCCTTTGCTACTTATTCCTGCCTTTCTATCCACACCTCCCCATTTTCTTTCCCCTTTTCCCTCCTACTGCCTGTAGGACAAGTTTGATTTCTATATTTATTAGTGTATATTATTCACTCCTTGAACCAAATCAGATTAGAGTAAGCTCAAACACCACTTTTCTCCCTCCCTTTTTCCCCTCTATGTTTTTGTGCCTCTTCATGTGACATAATTTACCCTTTTCTACCTCCTCCTTACCTCTTCTCCCAGAACTATCCCTTTGCACCCCTTAAATAAGTGTTTTATCATCACATCAATTACTTTATACTGACACCCTCAGTCTATGTATATCCCTTTCAATTGTCATAATAACTGTACCATTCTCAAGATTGACATATATACAATATGTATAAATCAATATAATCCTATGTAAGGATGTAAACAGTTTTCCTTTGTTGAATAACAGTTTTCCCCCTGTTTACCTTTCTATGTCTCTCATGTGTTTTCTATTTGAAGATCAAATTTTCCATTAAGCTCTGGCCTTTTCATGAGGAAGGCCGGGAATTCTCTCATTTCAATGAATGTCCATCTCCTTGCCTGAAAAATTATGCTCAATTTTGCTAGGTAGTTGATCCTTGGTTGTAGTCCAAGCTCTTTGTCTTTGGAATATTGTATTTTAATTTCTCCTGTCTTTTATTGTAAAAGCTGCAAGATCCTCCATGATCTTGACTGTAGTTCCCTGATATTTAAATTGTTTCTTTCTGGTGGCTTGCAGTATTTTCTTCTTGACCTAATAATTCTGGAATTGGGCCACAATATTCCTTGAAGTTTTCAATTTGGGATCTCATTCAGGGAGTGATGGGTGGATTATTTCGATGAATATTTTACCCTCTGGTTCTAGGACCTCAGAACAGTTTTCCTTGATGATTTCTTGGACGGTGCTGTCCAGGCTCTTTTTGTCATTATGGCTTTCAGGTAGACCAATAATTCTTAGATTATCTCTCCTGGAGAGGTCAGTTTTTTCCCAGTCAGATTTTTCATGTTTTCTCCTATTTTTGCATTCTTTAGATTTTATTTGACAGATACTTGGTGTCTCATAGAGTCATTAGCTTCTACTTGTCCAATTCTAATTTTTAGCACATTGTTTTCTTCATTTAGCTTCTGTATCTCCTTTCCCATTTGATTAATTTTACTTTTTAAGGAGTTATTCTCTCCAATTTTATTCTGAACCTCCTTAACCACTTGGCCAATTTTACTTTTTAAAGATTTGTTCTCTTCTTTAACCCCTCTAATTTGGTTTTTAAAACCCCCTTTGAGTTCTTCCAGGAATACTTTTTGGGCTGGAGACCAGCTCGCATAATGTCAATGTTGTCCTCTTCTGAATGGGAATTTTAATCATCCCTGTCTCCATAATAGGAATCAATAATTTTTGGTGTTTTACTTTTCCCTGGCTTCTAAAGTGGAACTCTGCTTCTGGAGCTCATGGGGCTCTGTCCCAAGCTTCTTGTTCTAGGAACTGTGAGCCTGCTCACTAGCTTTGTGTGCTGTGACTTCTGCTTTCATGAGGTGTGGGGGAGTGGTGGTCTGGCTGTTGGAAGTCTCCTCTTCCCCTAGGGCTGTACTACAGCTTGGGTGGTCTCAGCAGTTCTCTGTGCTGGTGTCTGATACTTCCCCTGGCTGTGCAAAGGCATGTCTGGGGTTGTGGTGTTGATGTTTGCTAGCTCCAGCCACCTGGGTCTCATGAAATCTTGCTTTTCTGCTAAGGTGGGGCTTGCTTTGACATCTCTCTTCCTGTGCTAGTCCCCTTCTGCCACCAGAAGAAGGGCCCTCTCCCCAACTTCCTGAGCTACAAGGATACTGAAGTTCCACTTGTGGTTCCTCTATTTCAGGGTTTCTCCTGAGGGAATATTATCTGGGTGAGGAAGGGAAGCATGAGAGCCCTTTTACTTGGTCTTCATGGCTCCTGGAAGTTCAAGAAGGAGAGTTTCATACTTTTAGACTGTGGGCTGGAGGCCTCAGGGTTAGCTGCTCCCATGACCCCAAACTCTGCACTGCTGTCTCCTGTAGCTCTGACAAACTCCAATCCTGGGCTGAGAGGCCTGGGGATTGCCACCATAGATGGTACTTCCACCGTGGGCTTGTTCCTGATCCCAATTTTTGTGCATCCAGCACTATCCCAGCCCAGCATGCTGGCAGAGTTCCTCTGCTGCTCCCATTCTGGTGTGGCCTGTTACCATTCTGCGGGCCCAGCGCTTCTGCCCCACTCAGTCTATTAGTGGCTTCTAACTCTCTCAGATCTGCTCAGATTCACTTTTTTAGAGATAAACTGACAGAATTTGTAACAAAGCTCTTGTGAGATGCTGTATTCATACAGTCATCTTGGCTCTGCCGCCAACCTATATTTTTAAAATAATTTTATAGATATTGGAAACAAGGCCAAATAATAGAAGACAAATATAAAAGCATAATATGGTCCCATAAGATAGGATGAAAATACTATCTAAAGCTTAGAATGAGCTTTCACTGGTAAGAGGAGTTAAGAATAACCCCCTGCCAAAAGGTTGGGATTGACTGTTTCTTTAGTTCAACTTGGATAAAAAAAGAGAATCAAAATAAAACATTTGCTTTGAGTGGATAGGATGATAATAACTAGCAACAGAGAGAGAGAAAAATGTGCTGATTAGTTTTATTCTATCTCTGTATAATAAAATGACCTCTACACTGGAAATGACAGAAAAAAAAATGACTAACTGGGAGCAGTTAACAAGATGAGTAAGGGGATAGTAAGAGAACTTCTACTACCCATGATGAATTCAAATAGCTCGTTTCTGATTAAATGAACTATATCTTCAAGTCCTGAGGTAGAGAGGAGAGCAATCTAGCAGATCGGATTATAATGACTGGCATTGTGAAAAATCATAGAAAACAGCTGAGGAAGCAAAAATTAAAGAAGGAATATGTCTCAGTTTAAAAAATAGGATAGAAATTGTAAACACGGGACAGTGACATTTACTTTGATTCCCAGGAAAATTCTTGAAAGGGTCATCAAACAAACGATTGCTGAACATCTAGAGAGGGAAACAGTGAACACAACAAGATGGCAAGACTTCATCAAGAGCAGCCATATAAAACAACCTAATTGCATTTGCTTGTTTGTTTGTTTCTTTATAGGACCAATAACTTTAAGAAATCAGTGGATAGAGTTTACCTAGATGTTAGTAACACTTTTGATAAAGTGCCTCATACTATTCTCATGATGAAGATGGAGACATGGACTAGACCACAATTCAAAGCAATCTAATGGGCTTAAAACTAGTTGAATAGCAGATACTAAAGAATAGATGATATTTTTTCACCCTCAATTTGCCAAGTGCTTGATACTGCTTGGCATTTTGATCAATGACTTGAATAAATACATAGATAGTATACTCTTAAATTTTTCAGAGGATACAAAGCTGGGAGAGAGATCTTACATAGAAGATGACAGAATCTGATTCCCAAAGGATCTTGATAGGCTGAAGCACTGGGCTTAAACTGATAAAAAGAAATTCGATAGGATTCAACATGAAAACTTTCACTTAAATACCAAAAATCCACTTCACATGCACAAGATGAGTGAGGCATGTTTAGACAGCAGTGGTTCTGTTAAAACAGAAGAAAACAAAAAGATCTGGGTGTTTTAGTAGTCAGTCAACAAACATTTATTAAATATCTACTATGTTCCAGGCACTGTGTAAAGTGCAGGAAATTTAAAAAGGGGGCAAAATACAGTCCCTGTCCTCAAGGAGCAAATAATCTAATGAACCACAGGCTCAACGTATGTTAGCAAAATGACAGCTAAAAAAACCTCACTCTATATTGTCCTGCTTTATTAGAGTCTTCGCTGCAGGGAATAGGTCCCACTGTATTCTTGCCATATCATAGTTCATCTATAATATTGTGTACTCTCCTGGACACCACTATTTAAGAAAGATATAGATAAGATGGAGAGTGTCCAGAAGAAGACAACTAGGATAATGATGGGGTATGAATCTATGTTATATGAAGTTTGGTTGAAGGAACTGGGAGTATTTAGCTTAAAGATAGGAAGACTTAGAGAGGATATGATGGCTGTCTTCAAGTATTTGAAAGCTTTTGATTTGAATGACTGCATTTGTTCCATTAAACCTGGTTAAAATACTCTTACAGAAATGGATTTTGATTCATTAATTGGCCAACTTAAGAAATATTTAAGATCTTTATTTGGAATCAAAGAGACCTGAGGGATTCTGGCCCCATAATTCTTAAGATATGTCAGCCTGTGACTTTCATAACCAGGGTTTACAGAATATCTTTGTACTGTTTTAACTACTACTTATCATCTCTTCATAGCAAATTCCCCTGACCATGGCATGAGACACTCAAATATATTGTGATGATTTTTACAATCACTATTAAAATGTGCCCCTGAGTCTGCAGTGATGTAGGGATGAGTGAAAAGAAACAATAATAACTACTAGTTTTTTTTTTTACATTTCTACTATAATATATTTGTAGTTCAATATTCTATGATCAAGGGTTATATATGCTTATATTTTGCCTTTGTTCAATATTCAATTCAATTTAATATACATTCATTAAAAAGTTACTATGTGCCAGGCACTATGTTAAGCACTGGTGATTAAAAACAAGAAAGAAAGAAAAAGACAGTCCCTGGTCTCAAAATACTTACAATCTATTTGGGGAAGACAACACACAAAAGGAAGCAAAATGAAGGGGTGCCCACCAAGAGGTACTTGGTATGGGAGCATCATGCTCCCTGGAGTTGAAATCAATGAAAGCAGCTGATGGAGAATATGGAGTAATATGGAAAGTTCTGAAAGTTCAGGACCCTGTATAACAGAACATTTTAGGGAGAGTTTACTGCTTTACTCTCCAATCAGAGGAAAGAGGCAATAGTGGGAGTAGAAAATATGTTGAGTATCAAAATTTGAGTCAATCAGCATGTTTGGGCCGTTCTATCAATGGATCAGAAACTTAAGAGAGTTCTTTAAGGGAGGAAATTGTAGCAGACAAGAAATTCTGTTAAGAGTTTTATTTATGGACAGGCAGAGCCAACATGGTGTAGAAAAGCAAGGAAGTTGCCCAAGCTTTCCCCAGTTTTCCTTGGAAACAACATTACATCAAACCTTTAAATGGATTCTGGAGTGACAGACCCTACAAAAACATAGAGCAAAACAATTTTCCAGCTTAAGATAACTTAGAAGGACTTCAGGATATGTCTGCCTCATCTGGATTAAAGGGTAGTGTGCCTCAGTGCAGATGGTATGCTGGCAAGCCAGTGGGAGGGTCTTTGCTACAGCACAGATTAGAAACTGGCTCAGCAGGCCAGTGGCACAGCAAGCCTACTGTGAGGTCTCAAGCCCTAGCACAGAAGGCAAATTATCAGCCTGGGAAACCAGGCAACAGGCACAAGTAGGTCAGGCTACCCAGGACAGTGAGCAAGTGGCCGGCACCTGAGGCTCTGGCACATAAAGTCAGTGACCAGGCCCCTGACCCCAGCACAAGAAGCTTGAGCCTTGTGGCCTTGTGGCTCAGGAACAGAGCTCATATTTAAAGGCCATGAAATAGGCAAAAACATGAGTAAGAAGCAAAAAACAAATCCTTGATCATAGAGAGCTTCTATGGTGATAAGGAAGATCAAAATGAAAACTCAGAAGAGAAAACAATGTCATAATGCTTGCATGTGAAACCTCAAAGGGGAGTATGAATTGGTCTCAAGCCCAAAACATTTTCTCAGAAGAGCTTGAAAAGGAAGTTAAAAGTTAGACAAAGAGGAATCTGGGAAGATGTTGAAGTAGGTCTGAATATTCAAATCTCTCACAATTTTTCCCCACAAAAGAGATAAAATACCACTTCAGGGCAAACATAGAGTGGTGAAAATAAGTAAGAGTAGGAGTAGAACAGAGGCACTCCTGGGACAATAGGAGAAAATATGTAGAAAAATCCCATGATGACATTTGGTCCCAGTGAAGAGTAACAACCTCCAGGCTAGGGACTACTTAAAAAACAAGCTGCAAGCCCTAGGGTTATCTGGGTTGGGAGGCTGCCTCAGCCCCAGCCACAGGAAATTTTGCCCCAGGGACAGTGAGGAGAGTTGGGAGTCTGAGCCAAAGAAGATGGAGGGAACTTCTGATGACAAGAAACACCAGACCCATCTGTGCTGTGGAGATGTGGCCTAGGGCAAGAAGGAACCAGCACATATCTGATGAGTGCAGAGGCACTAGGGTGGGGATTCCACTCACTGTGGACCCTTATAGGAGGGTGGAAGTCTTGGTTTCAGTTTCAGGTCAGAGGTAAGAACTAAAGGAAAATCTGAGGCCAGAGACACCATCCCCCATATCCCAGGACTAGGGGTGATTATAAAAACTATGCTACTATAAATGAAAAAAAAATGCAGAGGCAAAGGAGAAAGAATCCAACCAGAGAGTTACTACAGGAATAGAAAAGACCAGGGTTTATCTTTGGAGAAGGATACTGAAGCAAAAAAAACCCTCTTCTATGCCAAAGAGTAATATCATATGGTAATCTGCCCCTCCCAAATTTGGAGAACTTTAAAAAGACTTTAAAAATCAAATGCGAGAGATTGAGGAAAAACAATAATAGCAAAAACAAGGAATAACCCAAGCAAACAAGATTATTTAAAGAAAGTCGAACAATTAGAAAAGGAGATCTAGAATCTTAAGGAAGAAAATTACTCCTTGAAAATCAGAATTGGGCAAAGGAAAGCCAGAGAAATTATAAGAGATCAAGAAATAATCAAACAAAATATAAAGAATGAAAAAATAGATGATAATGTGAAATATCTTGTAAGAAAAATAACTGATCTGGAGAACAGATCCAGAAAAGAAAACATGAAACTAATCAGACTACCTGAAAGACACTATCAAAAAATAATGTTTGTAAAATAGTAAAATAAATAATTTTTAAGAAAATTGTCCTGAAGCATTGGAAGAAGAGGGAAAGTAGAAATAGAAAAAAATCCACTGAGCACTTGAAAGATATCATTTGAGGAAAATTGACAGGAATGTTGTAGTCAAATTTTGGCACCTCCAGCTCAAGGATAGAATATTACAGGCAACAAGTTAAAAAACAATTTAAATATGGTGGTGCCACAATTAGAATCACACAATACCTAGCACCAATGACACTAAGAGACTGCTGATCTTGGAACACTATATATTGAAGAGCAAAAGAACTGGGGTTCCAGCCAAAAATATCATACCCAGCAAAGCTAAGTACAATTTTAAAGGAAAAAATGGAAATTTAATGAAATGTCAGACTTTCAGGACTTAAAATTCCTTAAAATACCTGAATTTAGTGGAAGATTTGACATGCAAGAGCCAAGGGAAAAATAAGGTACATACAAAAGATTAATTGCAAGGCACTCAATGAGGACAGGATATTTATCTTTTACATATATAAAATGTATGTCTAAGACTATTACTAGTAATTGGCTCATTCCTAAGAAACATTGGGGTAGACCTGAGTATAATATAAGTTTATAAATGAAACCTATTTTGGAATGGCTAAAACAAGTAATTGTCTTATACAAATGAAGTGTATGAGGAAGAACCAACACAGAGAAATTAGATGGAGGAGTAGAGATGTTAATTATGGAAACCTACTTTCATCAGGAATGGGTTCAAGAGGGAACAATATATACATACATACATATATCTAGACACACACACACAAATATATATATATATATATATATGTGTATATATATATATATATATATATATATATATATATATATATATATATATATAAATGTGTGTGTGTGTGTGTGTGTGTGTATCTTCTGAATTCAGAAAGAAATAAAATCCTAAGGGCATAAAAGGGGGGATAATGGTTAATGGAGAGAACTCTAAAGGGCAGAATGAGGGAATACATTAAAGGGGTTATAAAAGGATGTTTAGATTCATGGGAATGGGAGGATAAGGAAGGGATCCTTGGAGGGGGATAGGTTAAGTCATAGGAGTAAGTAGTGCGTTGAAATAAGATAGAGGAGTCAGGAGGGATAGGAAATAAGAGATATGCACAAATATAAAAACAAAGATTAGGAATAGAATTTGCTAGGGAAAGTGTATGTTTATATATGTATGCATATATGTTTGCATGTATATATATATGTATGTGTATCTTGATAGATAGATAGATATGTGTATATATATGCATATATATATATATATATATATATATATACACACATATCTATTTATCTATATATGTGTGTGTATATATATACCCACCCTTAACTGTAGCATTCTGGGTGCTGGGGTGGAGGAAAGGGAAAAAAAACAAAGGAAAAAGATGGACAGCAGAGAACAAAAGAAAACTTAAAAGTAAGCAAGGAAAATAATGGGCATCTCTCTATGCAATGTGCAGTATTTATTACATAGTCTTTCCTGAAATGGAAATTCATTGAGATATATATATATATATATACATACACACACACACACACACACACACACACACACATATATATATATATATATATTGAATCCTCTGTCAGGTTCTGCTGTGTAATGAGATGTGTTTTTTCTTCTTTTATTTTGTATTTAAGTTTACAATATATTTCTTTTGCTTATTGTGTTTTTAAGTCTAAAATTTAAAAAAAAAATTAAAAAAAAACAATCAAAAAAGTCAAATAAGAGCAATAGAAGAAAAACTGGAAAGAGAAACGAGAGGTATCCAACAGAGAATCAACAGCTTTGAAAAGGAAGGACAAAAAGGAAGAAGACAATTCCTTAAAAAATACAATTGGCCAAATGGGAAAAAAACCCACTGGGAAAAAACAAACAAAAAAGCAAACAACTCCTTAAAAAGGAGAATTGGCCAAATGGAAAAGGAGGTACAAAAGCCAACTAAAGAAAATAATTCCTTAAAAATTAGAATTGGGCAAATGGAAGCTAATAACACTGTGAGACATCAAGAAATTATAAAACAGAGCCAAAGGAATGCTAAAATAGAAGAAAATGTAAAATATCTCATTGGAAAACAACTGACCTGGAACATAAATCCAGGAGAGACAATTATTATACTACCCAAAAGCCATGATTAAAAAAAATAAAGAAGAACCTGGACATCATTTTTCAAGAAGTTATCAATGAAAACTGCCCTGATATCCTAGAACAAGTGGGTAAAATACTTATTAAAAGAATGCATACATCACCTCCTGAAATAGATCCCAAAATGAAAACTCAAAGGAATATTGTAGCCAAATTCCAGAATTATCAGGTCATGGAGACAATAGTGCATATAGCTGGAAAGAAACAATTTAAATATTGTGGAACCACAGTCAGAATTGTGCAGTACCTAGCAGCTTCTACGTTAACGGACTAGAGGGCTTGAAATATGATACTCAAGAAGGCAAAGAACCTTGAATTACATCCAAGAATCAACGACCTGACAAAGTTGAATATACTCTTTCAGGTGAAAAGGTAGACATTCAATGAAATAGGGAATTTTCAATCATTAATGATGAAAAGACAAGAGCTGAAGAAAAAAAACTTGATCTTCAAATACAAGATTCAAGAAAAGCATACAAAATAAACAGAAAAGAAAAAAAAAGTTATTCCATAAGGTTAAACTGTTTACATCCCCATACAGGAAGATGATGCTTGTAATTCTGGAAAACCGTATCTTTATCAGGGCAGTTAGAAAGGGTGTGTAGGGGGAGGAGCCAAGATGGCGGCTGGTAAGCAGGGAATAGCATGAGCTCCGTACCGAGTCCCTCCAAAAACTTATAAAAAATGGCTCTCAACCAATTCTAGAACGGCAGAACCCACAAAACAGCAGAGGGAAGCAGGCCTTCAGCCCAGGACAGCCTGGATGGTCTCTGGGTCAGGTCTATCCCACACGGAGCTGGGAGCTGAGAGCGGGGAGCTGGGAACAGAGTGGAGCAGAGCCCAGCTTGAGCGGCATGGACCAACAAGACCAGCAACCAGGCAGAGCATGCTGTAGCACCCTGAATCAGTGAGCTGCGGCAGTTATGAGACTTCTCAACCCACAAACACCAAAGACTGCTGAGAAGGTTAGTGGGAAAAGCTGTGGGAGTGGAAGGAGTTCAGGTTTCGGCTTCTAGCCCCAGGGGCAGCGGAGGTGGGGCAGCTACGGCTGTTGTTACTTCCCGATCCAGGCCCACAAGGTGGGAGGAATTAAGTGGCGGATCAGAGCAGGGGTGTACACCCTGCCGAAGATCTAAGCCCAGTTCGGGTTGGGGGTTCTTGGGAAAGGAGCAGTGCTGGTGTGGCAGAGCTGGCACCTCCCCCCCAAACGTGGAACATAGAACTCTCTAGTCTACAAGCAGTCATACCCCACTGAAAAACTCAAGGGTCAAGTTAGTTGGCTGGGAATATGGCCAGGCAGCGAAAACGCACTGAGATTCATTCTCAGACTTTGCATTCTTTCTTTGCTGACAAAAAAGACCAAAACACACAGACAGAAGAAATTAATAAAGTCAAAAGAGCCTACAACAGAAACCTCCAAGAAAAACATGAACTGGTCCCAGGCCATGGAAAAGCTCAAAAAGGATTTGGAAAAGCAAGTTAGAGAGGTAGATGAAAAATTGGGAAGAGAAATGAGAAGGATGCGAGAAAACCATGAAAAACAAGTCAATGACTTGTTAAAGGAGACCCAAAAAAATACTGAAAAATACACTGAAGAAAACAACACCTTAAAAAACAGACTAACTCAAATGGCAAAAGAGCTCCAAAAAGCCAATGAGGAAAAGAATGCCTTGAAAGGCAGAATTAGCCAAATGGAAAAGGAGGTCCAAAAGACCACTGAAGAAAATACTACTTTAAAAATTAGATTGGAGCAAGTGGAAGCTTTTGACTTTATGAGAAATCAAGATATTATAAAAGAGAACTAGAGTAATGAAAAAATGGAAGACAATGTGAAATATGTCCTTGGAAAAACCACTGACCTGGAAAATAGATCCAGGAGAGATAATTTAAAAATTATTGGACTACCTGAAAGCCATGATCAAAAAAAGAGCCTAGATATCATCTTTCAAGAATTCATCAAGGAGAACTGCCCTGATATTCTAGAGCCACAGGGCAAAATAGAAATTGAAAGAATCCATCGATCGCCTCCTCAAATAGATCCCAAAAAGAAATCTCCCAGGAATATTGTCGCCAAATTCCAGAGCTCCCAGCTCAAGCAGAAAATACTGCAAGCAGCCAGAAAGAAACAATTTGAGTACTGTGGAAACCCAATCAGAATAACCCAAGATCTGGCAGCCTCTACATTAAGAGTTTGAAGGGCTTGGAATACGATATTCCGGAGGTCAATGGAGCTAGGATTAAAACCTAGAATCCCCTACCCAGCAAAACTGAGTATCATGCTTGAAGGCAAAATATGGATTTTCAATAAAATGAAGGACTTTCAAGCTTTCTCAGTGAAAAGACCAGAACTGAATAGAAAATTTGACTTTCAAACACAAGAATCAAGAGAAGTATGAAAAGGTAATCAAGAGAAAGAACAAGAAAAAGAAATTGCAAAGAACTTACTAAAGGTGAACTGTTTTGGGGCAAGCGACCGAGGGGGAGAGAGAGACGGACGTTGAGAGAACGAGGAGGAGGAAGGAGAGAAAATGGCGTCCACGGACTATAGTACCTACAGTCAAGCTCCAGCCCAGCAGGGCTACAGTGCTTATGCAGCCCAGCCAGCTCAAGGATATGCACAGACCACCCAGGCATATGGGCAACAAAATTATGGAACCTATGGGCAACCTACTAATGTCAGCTATACACAGGCTCAGACAACTGCAACATACGGGCAGACCGCATATGCAACCTCTTACGGACAGCCTCCAACAGGTTATACTACACCAACTGCACCTCAAGCTTACAGTCAGCCTGTCCAAGAATATGGGACGGGAGCCTATGATACCACCACTGCTACAGTTACGACCACCCAGGCATCCTATGCAGCACAGTCTGCATATGGCACCAAGCCTGCTTATCCCACCTACGGGCAGCAACCAGCAACCGCCACACCTGCCAGACCCCAGGATGGTAGCAAGCCCGCTGAGACTAGCCAGCCTCAATCTAGTACAGCAGGCTACAGCCAGCCCAGCCTAGGATATGGACAAAGCAACTACAGTTACCCACAGGTGCCCGGCAGCTACCCCATGCAGCCAGTCACCGCACCGCCATCCTATCCTCCAACCAGCTATTCCTCTACCCAGCCGACTAGTTACGATCAGAGCAGTTACTCTCAGCAGAATACCTATGGGCAGCAGAGCAGCTATGGACAGCAGAGTAGCTATGGTCAACAGAGCAGCTATGGGCAGCAGCCCCCCACTAGTTATCCCCCCCAAACTGGATCCTACAGACAGGCTCCAAGTCAATATAGCCAGCAGAGCAGCAGCTACGGGCAGCAGAGTGCGTTCCGACAGGACCATCCAAGTAGCATGGGTGTATACGGGCAGGAGTCTGGAGGCTTTTCTGGACCTGGAGAAAACCAGAGCATGAGTGGCCCTGATAACCGGGGCAGGGGAAGAGGGGGATTTGATCGTGGAGGCATGAGCAGAGGTGGGCGGGGAGGAGGAGGAGGAGGACGCGGTGGAATGGGCGCTGGAGAGCGAGGTGGCTTCAATAAGCCTGGTGGACCTATGGAAGAAGGACCAGACCTTGACTTAGGGCCACCTGTAGATCCAGATGAAGACTCGGAAAACAGTGCAATTTATATACAGGGGCTGAATGAAAATGTGACTGTTGATGAGCTGGCAGACTTTTTCAAACAGTGTGGGGTTGTCAAGATGAACAAAAGGACTGGGCAACCGATGATAAACATTTACTTAGACAAGGAAACCGGAAAACCTAAAGGAGAAGCCACAGTATCCTATGATGACCCACCTACTGCAAAGGCTGCAGTAGAATGGTTTGATGGGAAAGACTTCCAAGGGAGCAAACTCAAGGTGTCTCTTGCTCAGAAGAAACCTCCAATGAACAGCATGCGAGGTGGCATGCCGCCCCGTGAAGGCAGAGGGATGCCCCCTCCTCTCCGAGGAGGTCCTGGAGGGCCAGGGGGGCCAGGAGGTCCCTTGTGTCGAATGGGAGGCAGAGGAGGAGACAGGGGAGGTTTTCCACCAAGAGGACCCAGGGGTTCCCGAGGAAACCCTTCAGGAGGAGGAAATGTCCAGCACAGAGCAGGAGATTGGCAGTGCCCTAATCCAGGCTGTGGAAACCAGAATTTTGCCTGGAGAACAGAGTGTAATCAGTGTAAGGCCCCTAAGCCAGAGGGATTTTTTTCCACCGCCCTTTCCACCTCCAGGTGGCGATCGTGGCAGAGGTGGCCCTGGTGGCATGAGGGGTGGCAGAGGTGGCCTCATGGACCGTGGAGGGCCTGGCGGCATGTTCAGAGGAGGCCGAGGTGGAGACAGAGGCGGCTTCCGGGGAGGCCGAGGAATGGATTGAGGAGGCTTTGGTGGCGGAAGAAGAGGAGGACCTGGAGGTCCTCCCGGGCCTCTCATGGAGCAGATGGGAGGCAGAAGAGGCGGGCGTGGAGGACCCGGAAAAATGGATAAAGGCGAGCACCGTCAGGAGCGCAGAGACCGGCCCTACTAGACGCAGAAACCCCGCAGAGCTGCATTTACTACCAGATTTATTTTTTAAACCAGAAAATGTTTTAAATTTATAATTCCATATTTATAATGTTGGCCACAACATTATGATTATTCCTTGTCTGTACTTTAGTATTTTTCACCATTTGTGGAGAAACATTAAAACAAGTTAAATGGAAAAAAAAAAAGGTGAACTGTTTTGTTGACATTCCTACATGGAAAGATGACGAGTATGAATCATGAGACCTCAGTATTAGGGTAGCTGAAGGGAATATGCATACATATAAGTTTATGTATATATATGGGTGAATGTGTATGTATGTTTATATCTATGTGTGTGTGTGTATATATATATATATATATATATATATATAGGGAGAGAGAGAGAGAGATAGAGAGAGAGAGAGAGAGAGAGAGAGAGAGAGAGAGAGAGAGAGAGAGAGAAAGAACACAGGGTGAGTTGAAGATGAAGGGAAGATATCTAAAAGAAATAAAATCAAATTAAGGGATGAGAGAGGAACATACTGAGAGAGGGAGATAAGGAGAGATAGAATGGGGTGGATTATCATGCATAAAGGAGGCAAGAGCAAGCAGTTCTGTGGGAGGGGCGGAGAGGACGGATGAGGGGGGAATGAGTGAACATTACTCTCATCAGATTTGGCCTAAGAAGGGAATACCATACATACCCAATGGGGAATCTTACCCCACAGGAAAGAAGAGGGAAGAAGATAAAAATAAATGGGGGGGATGATGGAGGGGAGGGCTGATGGAGGTGGAGGTAGTCAAAAACAAACACTTTTGAAAGGGGACAGGGTCAAGGGAGAAAATTCAATAAAGAGTGATGGGTTGGGAAGGAGCAAAATATAGTTAGTCTTTCACAACATGAGTATTGTGGAAGGGTTATACATAATGATACACATGTGGCCTATGTTGAATTGCTTGACTTCTTAGGGAGGGTGGGTGGGAAGGGAAGAGGGGAGAGAATTTGGAACTCAAAGTTTTAAAAACAGATGTTCAAAAACAAACAAAAATGTTTTTGCATGCAACTAGAAAATAAGATACACAGACAATGGGGTGTAGAAATTTATCTTGCCCTACAAGAAAGGAAGGGAAAAGGGGATGGGAGGGGAGTGGGGTGATAGAGGGGAGTACTGACTGGGGAACAGGGCAACCAGAATATACGCCATCTTGGAGTGGGGGGGAGGGTAGAAATGGGGAGAAAATTTGTAATTCAAACTCTTGTGAAAATCAATGCTGAAAACTAAATATGTTAAATAAATTTAAAAAAAATAAAAAAAGAAAGAAATGGTGCGTGTAGACAGATAGTATGGGTATAAGGTGATTTTGATGTGATTATATAAAAAATTAGGGATGAAAAAGAGATTATCCTGGGGAAGAGCAAAAGGGAGGCCAAATAGGGTAAATTACATTACATAAAGAGGTACAAAACACCTATTATAGTAGAGGAAGAGAAGGGAGGGGATGAGTATTGTTTGAAACTTATTCTCATTAGCTTACACTCAAAGAGGGAATAACAAACACATTAAGTTCGGTATAGAAATTTAACTTACCTTATAGACAAGTAGGAGGAGAAAGGGGAAAGAAAAGGGAAGAAGTGGACAGAACAGAGGGCAGAATATAAGGCAGAAATAGTAGGGGAAAGGAGAAAGAAAAGTGAGGGGGGCTGATAGAAGAGAGAGCAAATGGAAGGAGGAGGTGGTCAGAAGCAAAACATTGATGAGGAGGTACAGGGTGAAAAGAAAAAGAAAGTATAAGGGGGAGCATAGGATGGAGAGAAATGCACAGTAATCCTAACTGTGAATGTGAATGGGATGAACTCTCCCATAAAATGGAAGTAGATAGTAGAGTGGATTAAAAACCATAACCCTACAATATGTTGCTTTCAAGAAACACATTTGAAGCATAGAGATACACAGAGTAAAGATAAAAGGCTGAAGCAGAATATATTATGCTTCAGCTCAAGTAATAAAAAAAAAAAGCAATCCTTATCTCAGACAAAGCAAAAACAAAAATAGACCAATAAAAAGAGAAAAGGAAGGAAACTACATCTTGCTAAAAGGTTACCATAAATGAAGGAAGATCAATACTAAATATATGTGCACCGAGTGGTATACCATCTAAATTCTTAAAGGAGAAGTTAAGTGAATTATAATGAGAAAAAAATAATTAATCAATTAAGTTAGTACCATAGCAATCAAATGGTGAAAAACATTATTTGATAGAGCTAGAAAAAATAACAAGATTCATCTGAAAGAACAAAAAGCCAAGAATATCAAGGGAATTAATGAAAAAAAAATGCAATGGAAGACATCCTAGTTTTCCCAGATCTAAAACTATATTAAAAAGTGGTAGTTATCTAAACTCTTTGGTACTGGGCAAGAAACCGAGAGGCAGATCAATGGAATAGGTTAGGTACACAAGACACAATAGTCAATGGCTACTGTTATCTTCTATTTGACAAACCTAAAAACGGATAAAAACTCACCACTTGACAAAAATTTCTGGGAAAAGTGAAAATAGTATGGCAGAAAATAGGCATAGACCAACATTTTATACCATATGCCAACATAAGGTCAAAATGGATATGTGATTTAGACATAAAGGTTGATAGCATAAGCAAATTAGGAGAGCATAGGAATAGTTTACCTGTCAGACTATGGAGAATGGAAGAATTTATGGCCAAACAAGATACAGAGAACACTATGATATACAACATTGAAAATTTTGATTACATTAAAATAAAAAAAAGTTTTTTGCACAAGTAGAACAAATACAGCCAAGATTAGAGAAAGCAGAAAACTGGGAAACAATTGCTATTGCCAGTGTTTCTGATAAAGGCCTCATTTCTAAAATATATAGAAAACTGAGTCAGATTTATGAGAATACAAGTCATTCCCCAATAAATGGTCAAAGGATATGAACAGGCCATTTTCAGATGAAGAAATTAAAGCTATCTATGGTTATATGAAAATTGCTGTATATCATTAATGATTAGAGAAATGCAAATTAAAACAACTCTGACATACTACCTAACACCTATCAGATTGGCTAACATGACAGAAAAGGAAAATGATAAATGTTGGAGAAGATGTGGGAAAATTGGAACACTTAGGCATTGTTGGTGGAGTTGTGAATTGCTCCAACAGTTCTCAAGAGGAATATAGAACTATACCCAAAAGGTCATAAAACTGTGTGTACCCTTTGATCCAGCAATAGCACTACTAGGTCTGTATTCCAAAGATATCATAAAAAAGGGAAAATAACCCACATGTACAAAAATATTTACAGCAGCTCTCTTTGTGGTGGCAAAGAATTGGAAACTGAGGGTATTCCCATCAATTGGTAAATGGGTGAACAAGTTGTGGTTTATGAATACAATGGCACATTATTGTACTATAAGAAATGATGAGCAGATGGATTTCAGAAACCCTGGAAAGTCTTACATGGACTGATACTGAGTGAAGTGAGCAGAACCAGGAGAATATTGTGCACAGTAAAAGCAACATTGTGCAATGATCAAATTTGATAGACTTTGTTCTTTTCAGCAATAAAATGGTCTAAGACAATTCCAAAAAACTCATGATGGAGAATACTATCCACATACAGAGCAACAACTAAGGATACTGAATATAGATCGAAGCATACTACTTTCACCTTTTGAATTTATTTTTCTTTCTCGCAGTTTTTCCCTTTCATTCTGTTTCTTCTTTTGCAACATGATTAATGGGGAAATATGTTTAGTATGAATGTACATGTATAATCTATATCAGATTGCTTGATGTCTTGGTGAGGGGAAAGAGGAGAGGAGGGAGAAAAAAATTTGGAACTCAAACTCTTATAAAAGTGAATGTTGAAAACAACAAAAAAGAAATTTTATTTATGTAAAGTTAAGCAAAAGATCTTTCTCTGTATCAAATATATAGAGAAATTTAACTAAATTTTACCACCAGAATTTCTTTATTTGCCCTCTTAGTTACATAATACTAATTGCAAAAGTATGAATTTCAGGGGTAAAAAGTCAAACATTTAACAACTGGATCTCTGAAAACAATGTATACATGACGTGCTTTTAAATTTAATCTACATTAATAAAGCTTTCTTCATCACTTTCTTAAATCTAGATAATCACACAATGATATAAAAATCAAACTCTGAATTGTAGTGTTTGATGATTTCTAAAGCTTAAATTGACACACTGAAAAATTAACAATCCACTCTTGCCAGCAAATTTTGTCCTGACTCCAGAACATCTCTGCATGAATGAGACCTTTTGTGCAAGACATAATTGCTGAGCTCTTTCTCAAAGTAATCAGTTCATATTAAAGGTATTACTTTGGCCTAGTTCAATGAGTTTCCTACCCGAATCAAGCCTATGATGCTTATAGCTCCTGATACAACTAGCTGTATTTTTACTAGGGATTTTACTAGGCTTTATACTGCTATAAGAAATACAGACTTCCCCTGTCTTATCATTTCTATCATTTTCTGAGGGCTATTTTTGTTGCTGTGCTGTTTCTTTTTGCTATAGTGTTCCCCACAATTTCCAAAATTCAACTGTCTGCAGCCAATACTTTTCTCTATATGCTTTATGATCTAGTCAACCAGTACACAGATCATACTATGTGTCCTCACTTGTTGGCACCTTTGTTCACTATTCTTCTCTTTTAGAATGTCTTCCATCTCCCTTCTTCCCTTTTTGAATCCTATTCATTCTTTAAAGTCCAATTCGAATGCTATCGCCTCCAGAAAAAACTTCCCTGATCCTCTACTCGGGGATGACCTTTCTTCTCAGGCTTCACCGAATGCTTTATAATAGTATGTGCCTTGCTCCCTGTGCTTTAGTTTTCTTCTTTTTTGTTCCCATTACTTAGATATAAGCACCAAGGTGGATGGGGCCATGATCTATTAAAACTTCGTATTTTCCCTAGAGCCTAAAATAGACCTATGCACATATTAATTGCATTATAATATTTGTTGAATAAAATACAACCCCTTCAATTTATAGATGAGGAAACTAGTGCCCTGACAGTTTAACTTGCTTACTGGAGAAGGTGGGGTGGGATGAACAAAAGCTTTTACATAGAGCCTACTCTGTGCTAGTCACTGTGCTAAATATTTAACAAGCATGACCTCTTTTGATCCTCACAATGGTCCTGTGAGGCAGGTACTATAATTATCCCCATTTTAAATTTAAGGAAACCTGGGCAAACAGCAATGCATGGATAGTAAGTGTCTAAAGCTGGATTTGAACTCGGGTCTTCCTGACTCCAGGTACAGTGCTCTATGCACTGTACCACCAAGTTACTACAGTTATATAGCTAAGAATATCAGAGGTAGGAGCATAATCACAGGCTTCTGACTCCCAGTTGAGTTCTTTTTTTTCTCTTTGTTCTCAATGTTAGTATTGAGGGATGTATTGTTATCTATATTGTGGAAATGCTTGGAAAAAATGATGCACAAAAAGCACATACTCATGTTCTTTGTGTAGTTGTTGCTGTTAAAATACAAAGGAGAAATATTTTGGCTGTTTCAAATCCAACTCAATTCGATAACATTTCTTAAACACATGCTACTATGTGTAACTCACCTTGCTAGGTACTAGGAATACAAAATGAAAAATCAGTTCTTGCTCTAAAGGAGCTTACATCCTAGAGGGATATATGGCATATCTATTAAAAAGAGATATTTGATAACTATAAAATGCAAAGGGAAGTCGACTCTCCTAGACCCCTGAGAGAACTCTTATTGATGTGTTTGGGGATGTGTTGTACACAAAAAACTTCCACAAAACAGAGACATGCTAGTCCAAATAGAGATTTATTCCCCTGAAGCTTGGCTAGTAGTCATCTGGTTTCATAAGCATGTCCCTTGGGACTTCTCTCTGGCATCAAATGTTGTCACATAATCCATCCCAACTCAGTGTACTGATGTGATTATAAGTTAAACAATTAATTTGCTCCTGCCATGGTCTAGTTTTATAATAATACATAGACCTAGGTCTGGTTTATTCATTCATCTCCATGCTATTTGGTTCCATTTCATTCTAAATCTGAGATTAGATAACTACAGCTCATGGGTCAGATTTAGCCCACTATCTGTTTTTGTACACCACCCCTCCAGCTCTAAATCATCATCAAAAATCTTTCAATGATTTTAAAATTGCTCAATCTCCAAGGTTTCTTGTAGTGGGATCAATTCATAGAGTAATAGATGTGCTCAGGAATATTTATTTCTTTTCTTTTGATCCATTTCCTCCTTGTTGTTTACAGAATTTTTTTTGCTATTTTAGATAGAAATTTAATGATAAGCCCAATGGTTATATCACCAATGTGATACCCACAGAGGCTACTATGGATATGCCAGCATGTTCTCAGGTTTGAATCACAAGAGGTAACAGACTCTCTTCATTGAAGATGAAACCAAAACCTTTATTCAAACACCAGAAAGCCAAATCCCTCATCACAACCAAGAAATCTATGTACATTATCAATGCAGGGGGCATCACCATCCCCAAGCCTTCCCTCTGTCAAGCCTCCTCACAAACAAACTCCCTTAAGCAAAATCATTCCCTCTCTCACTCATGCTGGTCTGTCTCTCTGCTTCCTCTCTCTCTCCAAGCTCCAACTCACCTCAATTTCCTGCTCTACTGCTTCTGCTCTACCCATTAGGCAAGCTCCTCCCACCACAGGTTCATGTGACTCAGGTTTCCATGTGACTCAAGCAGGCACATAGGTCTATTAATTGCAGTAACATTACAATGGTTAACTCACTCAATTAAGCTAATTTAAATTATCAGATTCTGCTTCTGATGCTTAATACTTGATTGATCCCAAGCAATAACTTCAGCTCCCTGTACCTCAGTTTCCCTATCTGTAAAATTAATAGGTTAGACTACATGGACTCAGAGATCCCTTTATTCTCTAGTATTGTGGTTCTAATAAATTAACTTTAGAAGCTATAACTTAAGCAATGTGTAGTAGCAGATCGAGAGCCAACAGTGGTGTCAAGAGGACCAGAATCTGAATCCTATCTTAAGTACTTACCAGTTGGATATATCACTTATATATTACTGGATATATTACTTAACCCCTCTAAGCCATCAGATTCTCATCTATAAATGAGGGGGTTGGACTCAATGACCTCTAAAGTCCCTTCTAATGCAAAATTTATTCTATATGAATTCTCTAGTTCAATAGGAAAAATAGTTTATTATAGTAATAAAGTTGGGTAGGTTTTGTTTTGTTTTCATCTGGACTTATCGTATTATAGTATGGGAATCTCAGGGAATGACAGCAACTCCCCTCCATGCATGCAGGAAACTCTTCTGTAATCTCAAATCTCAGAGAGTTGCTTAGATCAATGACATCCAGTATGTGTAAAAGGCAGGACTTAAGCCCAAGTGTTCTTGTCTTTAAGGACAATCTTCTCTCTACTATACAACATTGCCTCTAGGTAACAATGCATCCTTTGGAAATATTTCTATGTTTATCTGTTAATTTCTATAGTATATTTTCTCTGAATAGCTCAAAACTTAACAATAAATAGTAATGAGAACAGAGAAACACACCCATAGCATATGGTTTATATGAAATACTGCCTGGAGCCCGAAAAAAATACACCAAATGACCTCTAAAGATCATTTCTAGCCCTGGTATTTTGACAGCTCCTAACTGTATGCCCCTAAAATAACCTGCCATTTTAACTAATTATCTACAGGATGTTGCAGTCATGCTTTGACTAAATTCCCTAAATGGATTGGCTTTGTTTAGCTCTAGCCTCCATAAAGACATATTATAGTATCATTCCTATTTTGCAAAATTAATCTGACTTCCCTTCATCATACTTGAAATAATCATTCTCACTTGGTAGCATTTGCCTTGGTTGCTATGGTAAGATGAACTAAGGAGTGCACAAGAAAAAGAATGTTGTCTTCAATTGGGAAATTGTCAGTAGGAAGTCTTAACTATTTCTTTGGTTCTTTCTGTTTATGAGATGCCTTTCCTCCTCTGAAAAGAAGTGTAAACTGGCAGTCATAGCACTGGCCAGGTGAAAAAAAAACACCAAAAATATTTTAACAGTGAGATTTTTTCTCAAGGGATTTTGTCAAAAAATACAAAGACAAGATGAACAAAAAGTGTTATCAAGAAACATGGAGAGATCATGCTTAAAGTTTTTCTTTGGAATGTAATTCTGTTCACACTGAGTGATACTACACCTCAGGCCACATCCTTATTTTTCCAAGTAGAATGCAGGGGAGATGATTATCTATTCCCATAAACATGTAAAAAATATGGGGCAGTACAGTAAGTCTAGTGAGCCCACTTACCAGTCATCTACTGACCTCCCAAAGAGAAATATGAAAGAGCATTTATAGTACAGTATCCTGTTCACCACTTTTCCTGAAGTTAGAATAATAACAACATAAAAAAATCAAATTGTGATATGATTTTAAATAAGAATATGTCTTAAGCAAGATATTAGAATAGGTTTCTGGTAGAAGTGCATAAGTTTTCTTCCCTGGAGATTTCTAAGAATCAGACAGAAAGTTTTCTGTGATACTCTGGTACAGTCCTGCATACAAATAAGTGGTCAATTAGATACAATCTCCATGGTCCATGTGAGTTTTAAAACAGTCTTTTCTCATCATTTACATTCACTCTTTTTAGAGTTTTTTTTTCTTTTCCTCTTTAAGTGTTTAGAGAACAAAAACTGTGAGTCAGCCTTTAAAATAAAGACTTCTGCCCTGCCCCTGAGCTTTAGAACTATGACCAAAGGGTGGAAAATGCATAAAGACAGCAGAAGAAACAGTGTAAGAGGAATGGTTCTTAAAATTAGAGTAATTCTAATGTAGAATCAGCCTTCTAGAGAGGTTCTTAATTTCCTTCTCACTACAATTCTTTAAACATAAGCTGGCTGGCCACTTATTCACTGTGAAAAAGCAGACGTTTGTTCAGAAGCCCAATGGACTAGATATCTTTTGCTATCCTGTTCAACTCTGAGATTTTATGAGACTTATCTGCTGACTTTCAAGGTTTTACTTAGAATTATTACACCTTTTTTCTCTTACTGCATTACAACAATCACCACACAGATGTATGTATGCAAACACAACTACAAGTGCCGGTGCATGTGCCCAGAAACACACAGACTTATACACACACACACACACACACACACACACACACAAATGAAAGTAGTTCACACTTCAAACTTAGTGCAAGTTTTCAATTTGGGTTTAAATACTGTTTTATCTATAAGATAATCATGTATTTTATGACTGTGCAATTTTTATTTGCAGTACTCTTTTAAATTTCCACCATCCTGAGATAAAACATGTTATTTATGGTAGATAGCCTTAGAACTGGAATAAACTGAGTTCAAATCCCACTTGTGGCACATATTGGCCATTTGAACCCAGGCAAATCACCACCTCTCAGTGCTCAAGGCAATTCTCTAACATTATGAGTTATAGAGAAAGCACACTAGTACAGGGAATTCTTCATAGGGTAGTTCAATATGCCAACAAAATCATGGATCCAGACTCTATTCCTAACCTATATGCACACTTAAAGAATAAAAAAAAATCTCAAATCTAATACCAAAACTCAAGTGAAAATAGACATTTCTTTAAGAAAAAAATTCTCAGAATCCAAGTAAGAAAGGCCAGAGGAAAAGCAGCTTCTAATATATTTTGAAAAGTATTTCATAAAATCTGTCATCTGAAAATAATATAAGCATAAGTTGGTAATAAAATCAAATCTACTAACTGTCATAGGTGAGAACAATCAAGACACATCACCAAATCTGAGGGATCTAAATTTGCCTACCAATTCATATTGATTCTAAGGAATATAGGATCATTGTTTCTATAGATACATGTAAGAAGCAAATAGACTTATCTTATAGCTCCCAAAATTGTATTATCAGACTACAATATATGTGTTTGTTTGAAAGGTTCAAGAGAAACCCTTTATATTAATTCCAAAACCAATTCCTGGTTAAGTGGAAGGGACCATTAGAGGATCTGAGACTGAGAGTCAACATTTCAACCAGTATTATGGCAATATCTTGATTTCATTATCGGATCAAGCTACTTTCTTTCTGCATAGGAACTTGGGCTCCTGGGGTCAGGGTTTTATATATGTACATTTAAATTAAAAAGGCGTAATCCCTAAGAGCCACAGATCACTAAGAAGTATCACAAGTCATTATATGGATGCTTCCAGTTCTGCCCATTTCTAGCCAAGTGTCCTTGGGCAAATTGCAATTTGTTAACGGCTCTTTTCCCCCCCTCTGCAGAATGGGAATTCTAATATTTAACTCCCCTACTATAATTCATGTTATGCTAAGGCTGTTGTGGTACTATTATAGTATTTTTAATCATTTATAGTTATGATGATGATATATAGTGATTTATGATTTGAAAACTGTTTCCTTTCAAATGTTGTAATTTATTTCTCACAAGTACCACATAAGATCATAAGAAAAACTAGTATTTATATAGCACTTTAAGGCTATGAAAGCATTTTATATATCTTATCTCATTTAATTCTCACAACCACTCTGTAAAGTTGCATTGTTATCCTTATTTTAAAGATTAGGATGCTGCTGTTTGTCCTTTTTTGAAAAGGACCATGACATCAGGGAGGTGATGCTATAGCATGCTAGTGAATTTGATTAGACTGAGGGAAGGTTGTGCAAAGTCACCAGCCTCACTTTCTCCTCCAGACCCATCTGGGTCCAGCAGCCAGATATGGATCAGGACAACTGGAGATAGCCCAGGATACAGTGGGGGACATTGACCTTTTCAAGCGAAGGTCTTTAACAGATCTCGGTTTGACAGAGGAGTTCCCATTCAGTGATTAAGGCTTAATAAAAATGAGGCAAAGAATGGCCTCTTAAAAAAAACTCAACATTTTTTCTTCTTTTTTATCTTCTTTCTCTTAAAGACCAGCCTTAACCCCAAATCACTCTGGTCTTAGACAAAGCCCTACTTGGTCACTGGGTCCTGATTGGCTCAGAATGAATATAAATAACAATTGTTTCTATTTTTGCCAGAAACCTGAGGGTCTTGCCCTGCCAGATCTATTTTTTAAAGAGTCCATTCCTTGCCTCATTAGTTAGTATTAGGAATCTGAGGCTGAAAGTCAAGTTAGTCGCCCAAGGTCATACAATTAATATAAGTTTAAGACAGGATTTGAACTCACATCTTGTGACTCCAATGCTTGCACTCTGTCCACTACACTACCTACTTGATATGTAGAGCTGCATGGTGAAAAGAATTCTCGATAAGATGTCACAAAAGAGCTACATTCGAATCTCTCACTCTTAACAAATAGTTATATGACCTGGGATAAATCAGGTAACTTCTCTGAGTCTCAGTTATCTCATCTGCAAAATGGTCATACTATAACAGTAGTTCTTATCACAGAGCAGTGTCATAAGATTCAAAGGAAGAAAAAAGCCTCTCCAGGCAAGCACTTTAGAAACCTTACAACATTGTGTAAATGTCAAGCATTATCATTTTAAGGAGGAGGAGAATGAGGTTCAGAAAGATTATAAAGGAAGCAAGATTGTTAAGCTAGTAAAGCCTGGACCTGAACCCATGTCTTAATGTCCTTTTTAGCATGTTTTATAAAATACCGCCCTGCTTCCTATTCTTCTAGAATTTTACTTTTTTGATTTCCTGTAATTGAATGTCATATGGTTTCGAGAAAGATTACCTAAAGTGGTTTTGCAGTCAAAAAACCCACATTGCCATATTTAAGACATGTTTACTACCTTCCTGTTTTGCTGAAACGAAGGTGACATCTACCTTGCAGTGTTTGGGAGGATAAAATGGAATAAAATATGTTAAAGATCTTTCAAAAATGTTAAGGATTTGGTGCACAAATAAAGTGTAGTGGATGGGTTGATGGGTTCTATATTACTGGAGGTATTTCTCACTTAGATGATATCACAGGTCCACCCATCAAAGTATCCCAGTATCAAAGAGGCCTCTAGGCTCTCAAAAATTGAAATAATTCAACTAGGTCAACATTTATTAAGTGCCTCCTAGAATATGAATCCTCAGTGCAGTTCAATTCAACAAACCAGGGACAGAGAAAATAAAAGATAGACATGAAACAATCTTTGTTGTCCAAGTATTTATAAATCAAATGAATCAGCAAAGAGGCAACTACACAAGTGGATATGACACAAGGGAGAATGAGATTGGTGCAAAGTAAACATGCATGCAAAATGCACTGAGAAAAGAAGATGAAATTGCTTCTATCTGGTAAAATTAAAGAAGACTTCCTAGAAGAGGTGGCTTCTGAAGTAGGCCCTGAAAGAATGAAAGACTTCATAGTGAGGAAAATGGGAAAGAGAAGAGGGGGTGCTGATAGAAGGGAAGGCAGATTGAGGGAGGCAATGGTCAGGAGCAAAGCACTTGTGAGGAGGAGAAGGGAAAAAAGGAAAGAGAAAAGAATAAACAAGGGTTGGGGGGAAATAGGATGGAAAGAAAGGCACAGTTAGTAATCTTAACTATGAATATGAATGGGATGAACTCTCCCATAAAATGGATGTATATAGTAGAGTAGATAAAAACCATAATCCCACAATTTGATATTTACAAGAAGCACATTTGAAGCAGAGGAATACACACAGCATAATGGTAAAAGGCTAGAGAAAAATATATTATGATTCAGCTGAAATAAAAAAAAAGAAGCAGCAGTGGCAATTTTGATCTGAGACAAAGGAAAAGCAAAAATAGATATAATTAAAAGAGGTAAGGAAGGAAACCATATCCTGCTCTAAGGTACCATAGATGATGTAACATCAATACTAAACATATATGCACCAAGTGATACAGCATCCAAATTTTAGGGGGAATTTAAGTGACTTACAGGAAGAAATAGACAGCAAAAGTATACTAGTGGGAAACCTCAACTTCCCTCTTTCAGAACAACATCAAAGGAGAGATTAAGAAAGTTGTATTGGGCTACTAAATAAAATTAAGAGCTGGTTTTATGAAAAAACAATAAAATAGCTAAACCTTTGGTTAATTTGTTTTAAAATCAAAGAAAGAATAAAACCAAATGACCAGTGTAAAAAATGGAAAGGGTGTAAAGAAGAATTATAACCAATGTAATGAATCATGAGAAAGAAGAAACTAAACCAAAAAAGGAGGAAAAAATAGAGCAAATAGTTTGCCTCAATCTGCACTGAGACTCCATAATTATTTCTCTGGATGTGCATAGCTTTTTCCAACATGAGTCTTTTGGAGTTGTCTTTGAAACTTGCATTGATGAGAAGAGCTAAGTTTATCAAAGTTAGTCCTTACAGATGCTGTGTGTTTGTAATAGTGTATAACGCTCTCCTGGTTTGGCTCCCTTCACTCAGCATCAGGTCATATAAGTCTTTCAAAGTTATAATGAAGTCCATCTGCTCCTCAGTTCTTATAGCATAATAGTATTCCATTACATTCATATACCACTATTATGTAAATAAATTCAATGAGAATGTATATGTAGAAGCTATATTGAATTACATGGCATCTTGTGGGGTAGGGGGGAAGAGAGGGAGAGAGAGAAAATTTGGAACCCAAAAATTTGTGGAACTGAGTGTTGTAAACTAAAAATAAAAAAAAAATAATTAATAAAATAATGAAAAGGGGTGAATTCTCTACCAATGAAGAAGAAATTTTAAAAAATGTTGCATTTTTAATAGGAATGGTTGTTGTATTTTGTCAAAAAATTTTTCTGCATCTATTGAGACAATCATATGTTTCTGTTAATTTTGTTATTGATATGGTCAATTATACTGATAGTTTTCCTAACATTGAACCAGTCTTGCATTCTTGGTACAAATCCCAACTGGTCATAGTGTATTATCCTGGCAAAATATTTCTCCAATCTCTTTGCTAATATTTTATTTAATTTTTTTGCATCTATATTTATTAAGGAAATTTGTCTATAATTTCTTTTCTCTGTTTTGACTCTTCCTTGTTTAGGTATGTGCGCCATATGTTTATCATAAAAGGAATTCGGTAAGACTCCTTCTTTGACTAGTTTTCCAAGTGGTTTACATAGGATTGAAATTAATTGTTCTTTAAATGTTTGGTAGAATTTATTGGTGAATTCCTCTGGCTGGCTCTGGAAATTTTTTCTTAGAGAGCTCATTGCTAGCTCCTTTTTTCCAAACTCTATGACAAGAAATCTGGGAATATTAGTGAAATGGATGAATATTTACAAAAATACTAATTTCCCAGATTAACAGAAGAGGAAATTAAATACTTAACCCCATTTCAGAAAAAGAAATTGAAGAAGCCAGCAATGAGCTCTCTAGGAAAAAATTTCCAGGGCTGGTCAGATGAATTCACCAGTGAATTCTACCAAACATTTAAGGAACAATTAATTTCAATACTATATAAATCATTTGGAAAACTAGTCAAAGAAGGAGTCTTACCAATTTTTTATGATAAACATATGGTACAGATACCTAAACCAGGAAGAGTCAAAACAGAGAAAAAAATTATAAACTAATTGCCCTAATATAGATGCAAAAATTTTAAATAAAATATTAGCAAAGAGATTGGAGAAATTTTTCAGCAGGATAATACACTATAACCAGTTGAGATTTATACCAGGAATGCAAGACTGGTTCAATGTTAGGAAAACTATCAGTATAATTGACCATATCAATAACAAAATTAACAGAAACATATGACTATCTCAATAGATGCAGAAAAATTTTTTGACAAAATACAACAACCATTCCTATTAATAACACTACAGAGCATAGGAATAAATGGAGTTTTCCTTAAAATGAGGAGTAGCAACTACTTAAAACCATGAGCAAACACTATATGTAATGGGGATAAGCTAGAAGCATTTCCAATAAGATCAGTGGTGAAACAAGGATATCCATTATCACCGCCATTATTCAATATTGTGCAAGAAATTTTAGCTTTAGCAATCAGAGAAGAAAAGTAAATCAAAAGAATTAGAATGCGGAAGGAAGGAGCAATGCTCTCACACTTTGCATAGGATATGATGGTATACTTAAAGAATCCTAGAGAATCAAGTAAAAATAATAACCTGAAATAATAGCCAAATTTAGCAAAGTTGCAAGATACAAATAAACCCACCCAAATCATTGACATTTCTATATATTACTAACAAAACTCAGCAGCAAGAGATAGAAAGTGAAATTCCATTTAAAGTAAGTGTAGACAATATAAAATATTTGGAAGTCTACTTGCCAAGACAAACTTAGTAACTACATGAACACAATTGCTAAATACTTTTCACACAAATAAAGATTTGTAAACTAAATACTTTTCACACAAATAAAGATTTGTAAACTGATCCAACCATTCTGGAAAGCAATTTGGAACTATGCCCAAAGGGTTGTAAATTATTCACATCCTTTGATCCACTGCTAGTTTTGTACCAAAAAGAGATCATAAAAAAGAGAAAAGGACCCACATGTACAAAAATATTTATAGCAGCCCTTTTTGTGGTGGCAAAAAAAATGGAACTTGTGTGTATGTCCATCATTTGGGGAATGGCTGAAAAATTTATGGTATATGAATATAATGGAATACTATTGTTTAATAAGAAATAATGAGCAGGTGAACTTCAGAAAAACCATGAAAGACTTGCATGAACTGGTGCTAAGTGAAGTGAGTAGAACCAGGGGAACATTATTCACTGTTATAGCAACATCATGCAAAGACCGACATTAATAGACTTAGCTTTTCTCAACAATGCAAAGATCTAAGACAATTCCAATAGACTCATGATGGGAAATGCTCTTTACTTCCAGAGAAAGACCTATGGAGTCTGAATGCAGATCGAAGCATACTATTTTTTCTCTCTCTGTCTTTCATTTTTTTGCCAGGGCGGGGAGAATCTTCTTTCTTGTGGTTTTTCCCTGTGGTTCTAATTCTTCTTTACAACATGACTAATATGGAAATATGTTTAATATGATTGCACATGTATAGCCTATGATCAGATTTCATGATGTCTTGTTGAGTAGGAAGGGGAGGGAGGAGGAGAAAATTTAGAACTCAAAATCTTATGGAAGTAAATGCTGAAAACTAAATTGATAAACTCTTTAAATATTTTAAATGAATGAAAGACTTCAGTATAGAAATCAGGGTTGGAGTAGTAATTTACTCCACTCATTGAGTACGGCATGAGGCAATAGGTAGATACATGTAGAGAGAAGAATAAGAATAACAAATACAAAATAGCCTAACTTGACTGGAATAGAGATTGCTTGAGGGGGAGTAGAATGAGATGAAGTATAATAGGTAGGTCAATGCCAGATTATTAAAAGCTTCGCATATCAGGAAGCTGTTAAAATTTTATTTTTTAGGTAACAGAGTCTCTAAAGGTGTTTACCAAAAAAAATAGTAATTCTACCATATTGATGTTAGTGGATGATGATGATGATGATGATGATGATAATGATGATAGGCCATGTATAAAGATTGGATATATAGAAGGTTGACACTTGGATCTAACTGCTCCCCTGAAAAAAAAACACATGTAAATTATACACTGAGTTATATAACATATCAATGAAATAAAATCGTCAAGATGAAGAAAAGTTATTGTGGGTGACAGATGTAATGTGAAATATCAGGAGGACTCTGGTAAAAAAAATACAGATAGGATTTTGGGAGCCTTGGAAGTCACAGAAATCACTAATTTGGAGAATTTCAAGAGAAAAGGTGTATTGGGACAAGGACAAGAACTTTTGTAACATGTACATTTAGTGGGTAGGAGAAGAATAATGCCTCAAAATTAACTAATAAAACATTATCAGAGAGATAGCTAGGAAATCATGAAATAAGGAAAGAAACAAGCATTTATTAAACACCTATGAGATAAGCACTATGGCTTACTAATATTATCTCATTTGAATCTCATAAAAACCATGGAAGGTAGAGTTTTGTAATCTATATTTCATAGTTGAGGAAACTGAGATAGACAGAGGTTGTGACTTGTTCTGTAGTTGCAGAGCTATTAAATATCTGAGACTGGATTTAAATTCTGGTTCCTGATTTGAGGCCCAGTATTTATTCACAGCACCACCTAGCTATTTCACTATGAATAAGAATATAATGTCACCACAAAAAAACAACAACAAACAACAAAAACAGAATTAAGGAAAGGATATTTAAAGGGAGAGAGTGAACATAGCACTCAGTTCCAGTGAGAAGTTAAGGTAGATGAAGACAGAATAAAGAAAGCATGCATTGGATATAGAAATATAAAGCCATTAGTGAGAAATCTTTCAAAAGAATAGAGCAGAAGATGAGATAAAAACTACAATGGACACAAGGGTCTTCTAATGTGATGTATTCTTTGGGTTCTTTGGGAAACATCTTTTCAACAAGCTTTGTGGGTATAAGAAAAGACATCGACAATGTGAGGAGATGTTCGATGGAGACAATGTGATTTAAAGTTTAATGCTAGCTGCTTCCTAGCAACTAGTTGTGAGCATATAGTTGAGTAAAACTAGAAAGAAAGATCAATACATTCAAAACAAAGAATGAGGACACTATCAAATGCTGCTTGCTAATGAGTATAGCACAGACTTGTGAAAGAATATGTTATTTGGTTTAGGTAAAGAGGATTGCGAATTTAGGAGAAAATTAAAAAGTAGAAATATTCTCCCAAGAGACGAAGACAGAAAAGAATCAACTACTACATCAGGTTAATGCAAAATAGATAGAAATTCCTAATTTTAAAAGGGTATATTTTGGAGAGAGGTCTTTTGCTTGTTTTATTAAGCAATCACTTTTTAATGACCAAGATGAAAGCATGAAGTACATATGCCAATGATCCCCAAAGGGCTGAACTTAATAAAATGGAAATTGATAGTGACAAAGGTAAAGTCCTATAGTTGGGTTCAAAATTTCATTACATCAGTTCTCAATGAAGGGCTAGAAAACAAGGACTGTGAAAAAAATCTAGAGAGCCAAAGGTACTAAAGATTACTATTAGTCAACGATGCGATATAGCCAAAATAAAGTGAATGTAAATTCAGCCAGCATTAATAGAAGCTTATTGAATAGTGCAAAAAAGGTGACCAGATAGTAGTCTGACAAATTCTGGGTGCCATATACTAGGTAGGACATTGTCAAACTGGTGATCATCTCCAGGATGATTAGAATAAGTAAAATAATGTTGTATGTAAATTTATTTTAAAGGAATTAAGTATGTGCAATCTAGGGAAGATTTTGAAAGCTACAAGAATTGTTTGAAGGACAGTCAAATGAAGGAAGGATTTAACTGTTTATCCATTACCCTTGAACAAAAAAAAAAAAAAACCTAGAAACAATGGGTAGAAGTTGCATAGAAATAGGATTCAGCTCTACATAAGACCAGGACTTTCTAAAAATTAGAACTACCAAAAAGTAAAATGGGCTACTTTTAAGGGCTATTGGTTTTTACCATCACTGGGGCTTTTCAGTAGTTTGTGATAGTTTATGAAAAATTTTAGAGGGAATTACTGAGTTAATGTATAGGTTGGACTGGTTGTTCAGTTGTTTCAGTCATGTCCAATGCTTCTTGACCACATTTAAAGTTTTTGCCAAAGATACTAGAGTGGTTTGCCATTCCCTTCTCCAGCTCATTTTACAGATAAGGAAACTGAGGCAATCAAGGTTAAGTTATTTGTCCAGGGCCAGAAAGCTAGTAAGTGTTTGAGGGCAGGTTTTAATTCAGAAAGATGAGTCTTCCTGATTCCAGGCCTAGCACTCTATCCACTGTACTGCCTACCTGCCTTAGGAGCCTTCAAATGTTGGGATTAACTTGTAAGCAATTTTTAAGTTAAATAAATCTAGTTATAAACAAAAACAAAGTTTTGGAAAGTGATTTTAATGCATTTAGCATGATTTCTTCTTGGAAGGGTCACTGATAAAATCAGGGTACATAAGTTTGGGTTCACTTGATGCAGGGATGACAGGATATTACAAAAAACTATTGAAAAACAAATTTCTAGTAAATAAACCACCAAATAAGAATACCTGTAATGATGGATATTAGAAAGTATACAGAGAAAGCTAATAAAATATGACCTAAGTGATTGATGGTGCCTACGACAGAGCCCGGGGGGAAAATGTGTACAATTTGGGATATGTTGAGTGTCTATGGAATGATCAATTTGAGATGGACAATAAGCATTTGGAAATATGAGCCTGAAGGTTAAAAGGAAATATTGAAGTAAAAATTGCCTCTAAGAACCTCTGCATAGAGGCTATAATTGAATCCATGTAAGCTAACGAAAATAAGAATTAAAATAGCATGTAGAGAAAAGACAAAATAGGGCAGAGCCGGAATAGAAATTACCAAAGGAAACAAAGAAGGAGTGGTCAGAAAAGTAGGAGGAGAATAGAATGAGAGGAGTGTTGTGAAAATCTATAGAGAAGAGAGTATCAAAGAGAAGGGGGTAATTAACAATGTCGCAGGTTGCCCAGAAGTAAAGAAGGAAGAGAAATTCTGTGATTCTGTGAAATATGTGAGCGATGAATAGGCCAATGAAACCATATTTTCTCTCCTTGAGATACAGAATCACACTACAAACATCTGTATTTTATCTCACCCATTAAAATTAAAGTTTTAATGGCAAGAAATGGTTTTCTTTCACATTTTTATCCCCAGTGTTTAAGTTAGTTCCAAGCAAATAGTAAGTAACTAATAGGTTCTCTTTTTATTAATTTATTATATCTCTGTATTTCGAAAGTTTTTCATTTCCCATAGTTTAGAGATTGAATATTTTGTATGGTGACCAATTAAAATGTCATCTTTTTATTGCTGTCATTCTAACATGTGGATACACTGATGTGAAAAATGATGGATCAACTAGATAGGTGCAAAGAATGAAACTTGTTCTCTATATGAAAAGAGGACAGAAATCAACTCTGTTAAACTCAGGACTCTTAATGTGATTCTTCTATTCCTTATACAAACTCAAAGACCAAAACTACGCATTTAATTCAAATTCTTTTACTATTGCATGTCCAGTAGTAACAATAACTTATATTCATACAATATCTTTAGATCTTCAGAGCTTTTTTTCCTAAAAAATGGCCTTTGAAATTAGGTAATAGAAATAAGGGATCAGAGAGGCTAAGTAACTTGCTCAAGGCTTCACAGCCAGGAAATATTAGTCGCAAAGCTCTGTTTTCTAATGCCTTTGAGTTTTGTGGCCATTCCACTACACTATGCTAAACCCCACAAAATAAGAATATCTAAAATATTCACAAACCAGTATTAAATAATTAATCTTAGAGAATGGAGCTGTGTGCTGTTAATTTTTATTTATTTATTATTTAATTTGGCTTCTATAAATAAGAACAAGAGGATGAGAATCAGGGTTATAAGCCAGGTAAACAGTGAATTCTCACAGGTTTCAGAATAATATGTTGTCTTCTGGTGCCCTTTTACAATTAGTCTATGGCTACATCTTGAATGATAAATCATTATATATAAAAGGTCCTCCATATTATAGTGCAGGCCCAGCACATATGCATCAGGTTGTCCTCTGAATAAACCTCCGGACTCTCCTACTTGGAGATATGCAAAAAATGATCAATCTTTGGACTCTTCCACTTGGAGATGTGATGAGCCTTGAACAAATGATAGTAAACATTCTTGAGGTTAAACATTTGGGGAAACTGCCATTCTGGGAGCCTAGCCAGATACTCAGAAAGATATCTCATGAGACGCCATTGTACGGGTTGGCTCACCTGCCAATGGGAACATCTGGAGTAACTGGAAGTAAGTTTTCTTTGTTCAAGGCCGTATTTAAGTCTCCACATGGTTGAGTTGTGTTGGAATCTTACCCATGGAGAGGACACTCTGCCTGGGACTTTCCCGTGTGGGACCCTGATTTAGCTGTACCCTTGGATTCCCAGTGCTTTGAAAGATCAGGTGCTGGTGCCCCCACTCCCCAAATTGGTGATGTCGTAATGTATAGCTTTCTGTGTCTTTGTCACTTTTGCTGTGATTAGCTGTGTTATTAGGAACTGTTAGTTATTGCTGTTGTAAATCCTATGTAATATTCCCTCTGTCTTTTAACAAAAGCATTATTCCATTGGGAGTGTGTCATATTGCACACATCTACATGACACAAAAACAACTAATCATTTCCATTACTTCTTAACAAAGGAACCATATAAATAAGTCATTTGTCAATGGGAAAATATTAGGGTGTGCATACATGTAGTGTGTGTGTGTGTGTGTGTGTGTGTGTGTGTGTGTGTGTATTGGAGGTGCAGTGAGGGAAGAAGTAAGCAATCATTTGGATGGATCTATCTCTATTCCAACAGACATTTACTGTATCATGTAGATTCATTCAGTAATAACTAGAGTGTCAAATATTAGGGAATAAACAAAAAGAAAAGCTGGAAAGCCAACTTCAAGAGATTTGCAAATCTCATGCAATCCACAATACAATTTGTAACTCAGGTTCATAATTACTAGACTTTAAGATAAACCATAGTTTTTCATTCTATATATATATATATATATATATATATATATATATACAGAGAGAGAGAGAGAGAGAGATGGATGGATGGATAGATATAGATATGTATATAGATATAGATAGATATAGATAAGTATAGATAAAGCTAAAGATATAGATATAGATATAGATATAGATATAGATATAGATATAGATATAGATATAGATATAGATATAGATATAGATATAGATATATCTAGATATATATACATATGAACTCTGATCCACTGCTAGATTCCTCCCAACGTGTAAGCCAGGGACTCAGGAAGAAGTTGACACTGGAACTCTGGAAGCAGCCTCAAGAGCTTCCTGCTGCTGCCACTGCCACTGCTTGACTACCTTCACCACCCCCAGGGATGGGGCCGGACTGCTCTAAACTCAATCCCACAGTTTCGCACTAACCTGCTCTTTGGCCTTTGTGGGTTGAGAAGTCTGGTAACTGCCACAGCTCAATGATTCATGGCCCTTAGGCCTGCTCCAGCCTGCTGGCTCCTGGTCTCATCTGTCCTGGCATGGCCCATGCTGGGCTGTGCTCTGCTCCCAGCACCATGCGGTACACCTTTCCAAGTAACCATCCAGGCTCTCCTGGGCTGGAGACCTTTTTCCCTCTGGTATTTTGTGGGTTCAACAGCTCTAGAATTTGTTTAGAGCCATTTTTTACAGGTGTTTGGATTGATTTGGGGGAGAGCTTAACCAAGTCCCTGCTTTCCAGCAGTCATCTTGGCTCCACCCCCAACATGTTCCATTGTTAACCATACAATGTCAGGTGAATTTGAAAACAAAAATATCCTGAATATGTCTTGTGTAAATCCTGTGAAGGATTTCTCAGAGGACATGGACAAGACCAACAGAGGAGGAAAGGACATGAAAAAGCTGCAATCTGTATCAATGGAGGGAATACACACTCTGGTATGATCTCAGGTCCACTGACATAGCAATTAATTTTTAATATGAATTATCTATTCTTGATTAAAATTGAATTTTCTCTGGTGTGTAGGATTTTAAAGTGAAGGCTAGGACATGTAAATCATTTTTTTTTAAGTGTTACCAATTCATCTTTATACAAAACATGGAAGTTAAGTTGAAAATTAAATTGTGATACATAAGTAACTTAGGTAGTGTAAAGTGTTGGTGGGTAGGTTTTGATCAACATGAAACCTATTTGTCACATGCACAGCCTCAGTGGGCAATCATGGAAAACCTCAAAACAACCCTTTATTGAATATTTTAAAAGAGTACTCTATTACATAGGAACATATCTCTGTCATTAGTTTAAATGGCCACTGGA